>NC_069131.1:51126040-51405217 GCF_026914265.1 Mya arenaria | reverse complement strand
TCTTTTTAGTGGATTTTTTAAAAAATATCTATTTACCTCTTGTATGTATTAGCAACATACTAACGTATATTAGTTTGAAGATGATTTCAAGATTTGTTTGAAGTATAAAGATTTTCGTTTTTACTTGATTTATTCTTATAAAAATTATCATCAATAAATGTCTATGTTCATATGTATGTTTGTGTTCAAGTAAACATATCTAATAACAACTTCTATAAAATAAAATTATTTTTTTTCTTTTATATTTAAAAATAAAAAATAAAATAAAAAAGGCCGAAACGTCTCCGTAAATCAGGGGACAAAACATCTACTGGATTGGGCCGATTTGGTAAGGAGCCGAAAAGGTAACCTTTTCAAATAGGGGCCGATTTGGTAAGAGGCCGATTTGTCTGGTAGCCAAAAAACCATCTTTTCAGATTGCGCCCTCATTTATACAAACTTAGGAAAAATATTGTAACATGTTAAGGAATGAAAACGGATATGATAAATATCATTGATACAAAAAAGTTAATTTCTTTCTTTCGCCATCGCTAGTGTATGTTTGACAATAACTAGTCTAGAAAGAAATAGCGATGATATATTCCAATGTTATACGTGCATTTCGGAAATTGAAACAAAAATCCTCTTCTATTGTATATATAATGTTTCATCCTCATTCACACTCCTGGATTAGATCATATTTGTATGTGCTGAATACAACTGGTGCCCACCCTCTCCCTGACAAATCTCATGGACAACATTCCCCACCCACCGTGGCATGAAAACGGTGTGAATTTGTTACCTGTTACATTGGTAACAACGACTTTATCATTATCTACAATTTTAACAATAGGAAATTCTCGTGTTTCCACGCCCCAGGACGAGCCACGGATGTACACCAACGCATTTAGTAAAAGTAGTTCGTAAACTAACTTGAAACTTAGTATAGTGTTTGAACGTATACTTTCTTATACTACGTTGAAATTGATTCCCAGTGCAGTGTACTATTGCATAAATAATTGAGATTCCTAAGAGAAAATTACATTGGCTTAACTGTTAAATTGAAATTAAGACGCGATCTACGTAGCGTAGTTAGATGTAAAAACAATCTGACATTGCAAACCGTCCATTATACATCCAAGGTTTTTCGAAGGAAAATTGCCGATGTTATCCGATTGTCCTTTAAACTATAGATTTGTTATCGTCTTCAGTTTTCAGCCATTACTCTATGAACGTTCAAGATCTTTCAAATGCGATTTGGTACACATGTTGCCAGATACATAACAGATATGTATAGCAAGGTACATACATATGGCTTAAATATATAGTTATTGCCCCTTTTCGACCTAAAAGCATAAAAAAATATTGTCAAAAACTAATATAAAATTCACATCGTAGTGCAGAGCCCATTTAATCTAACTTTTTGATGTATCACGTCGCTTACGACATGCGTCTTTCGTAGTTTTAGCTAACTCTTACAAAAAATTGAATTCGAAATTTACTTGGGTTGTCTACCTCGTAAATCCCAATAAGTAATTCTTTGTAATAGCGTCGGGATATGAAGCTACACTCAAAACAGATTTAAATTTGGAAACTATTATGCACTATTTATAAACGGGTAAACACAAATGAGAAAGCAACATAATTGTTGCGTTTAGTATTTTAATTGTGTACAATGATGTATTATCGCACCGACAATTCTATGCTTTATCATCATAGGTTTTTTATCATCTGGTGTCTAGTCCCTTTAAATTAACACATACATATAGTTTGTGCTCCAGATGCCGTAAATGCTGTGCCCTCGCATAAACAGTGTGTGTCAGGATTATACTGTAGTAATGTATTCAACTGTTCCAAATGTAGTACTAGATTAAAATCTTAAATTTACTTTAAGATTGTTAGTGGAGAGATCTGATCGCTTACCATATCTCTCTCAATACCGAACTATATTTGATGGATATACAGACAGTTTAAAGCAAAAGAGATGACCGAAAAGTTAAAGATAGGAGTTGTTATATCATCCACCAGAGAGGTTCGCATAGGAGAAAGGGTTACAACATTTGTGAAAAATGCCATCCTTAAGGACCATGAAGTTGTTGTATTTGGTACGTACATTTTATTTTTCGAATTTAATAGTTCACTGTTACAATAAATTTGTTATATTTAGTACGTGCATTTGTTTGCAAATGTTGCACTGACTGTATGTACTTTTAGTTTTGCATTGTGTTTTGCATTGTTCATGTACATTTCTTGTCTAAGATTGGTATAAAAAGGCTTTACAAACGTAACTATCGTAACTACCACACTTATTAACGCTTATACAAAATATATTATTAAAATTAAGTTCGTTTATTTCAAGCAGATTTTAAAAATAATATTTATAATATGAGGACATGCTGTTCGTAGCCTATTTTAACGCAAAGGTTATAAATGGAGTATACGTTGTTTGTTCAAAATGTCAAATACCGTTATCTGTGTTTACATAGCTATACACATCTTATAGTATTCAGGTCAATTCAAAATGATGATGCGCATATAGAACTAAAATTCATCCACACGACGTATACGATAAGCCTAAATTCAAATATTTCTCGAAGTGAATATATATATATATATATATATATATATTATATATATATATATATATATATATTTATATATATATATTATTTATTTATTTACTGGCGATACAGATGCGCGCATGAAATACATCCATCAGCAGTTCACATAACATGTTCATAGCAATACTAAAATCAACTCATGTGAACATGTACATTTAGCTTCTAATACTTTTGTTGAATGTTTCCTGGATATTGGTTAATACGGGTTTAAAAACCTTTTACGGTTCATATTTGAAAAGGACTCCTTTTTGGCATGGGCGATGCGTTTTATTCGTTTAGGTTTACAAAATATCGTTAAAACAAAATATTTATATAATAAGGTTTATTATGGCATTACCGTATACAGTCACCGTCTCTCAATCAAAATGAACGGTCATCAAATCATATATCGAATTTTGACACAACATCTCCGCTATTTCCCTCCGTCAACTTCCTCTGCATTGCCTAAAGCTGAAACTATTAGTGTGAATAAAGAAATGCTTTGTATTGTTAGACGTGGCTTATTTTTGTTTAATTAAGGTTCTTAATTGTAATAAGACAGACTACTACTGACACGTTCTTGTTCACACCTTCTGGGCATATGACCACTCTGGAGCAAATTCCTCGCTCCATGCTAGTCCTTTCATGCGGGCTAATCAGACTGGACGCTCTGCAATATGTTTTAATTTAATTTTAAATAGATTTTGTATTATGCGTGAAATAGAGTAACACGTTTTGTAATTTAGGACTTGAAATTTATACATCCAAAATGAGTGACTAGAAGCAGCTACCTCAGCAGCGGAGGAATTTAATTTTGATGAATGGGAAGCTTCCCTAAAACTGTCGCGAACGGTGTCGCAGGCGCTGAGATAAGAAGAGTTGGAAACAGAGGATGCCTTGCGACCCATTCTGGAAAGTGACCTTACACAAATTATTATGCAGGACCTAAAATGTGGAAAGGTGAACATATGAGCTCTACAGACCACAATAGGGGCACCAGGACGACTCTACGGCAAGCACAATAATAGTATTTACTGACACATCTATAACTCATAACTTGTGTTTTGGGAGGTTTTGAGGCAATGGCCTGGCATGTAAGTGGTTGATTCGCACTTTAGAATACAACCTACATGTTCAGCCAATGAACTTACAGATAAGTCCGACAGCAAGTTAAAACTCATTGCCATTGTATTTCATCGCCCACATGTTTACCAATTATAACATGATAATGATTTGATTGCTTTAATGTGTACACATAATGGTTCTCACATGTTTGTAATGATGTAAATTGTGTATATGCTTGATTAGCATGTAAGCAAGGATAACCCAAATGGAACACACATATAGCGGTCATATTTATGAAAGCTGGACAGATATACCAGGGGAAATGGATCACATATCTGGACATGACTCACATAATGTTGTTCACACGTGTTTTCAAAATGCTTAATGCACCCGTATATATAGTATCTTAGTAATCTTAAATATGGTTTGGTGTATGTGTGTATGTATACAGCTGTATATGGATTGGACTGAAAAACATACTACAAATACAAGAAGTGTTTCGCAACTTCTACTATCATAATTGCATAACTTTACTACTGGAGAAACTGAACCCATCTATATCTAATTTCATTTATCAACCACTGTTGGAATTTCAGATCCGTTGAAAGAAGATCTTCCACTGACACAACAGTCCTTGAATTTTATGTTCAACCCTTCGGCTGTACCTCAAAACATAAAGGATCTGAATGAAAGATTCAAAGGCAAGTCATTGGTATATTACCAATGTTTACAGTTTATGTTCTTCTTCTTAATGTTTTTCGTTGACGCTGGTTTATGTGAACTAGTGAAGAAAGAAAATGGCGGAGTTGTATTTCAATGTGAAATGTTTACTTCAAAGATAAAGTATTTTGTTTCCGTTTACATTCATTAATGTTCATCATTAACAGCCCTGGACGCAATCGTACTTGTATGTGCTGAATACAACTGGTGCCTACCCCCCGCCCTGACGAATCTCATGGACAACATTCCCCCACACACTGTGGCATGGAAGCCATGTGGATTTGTTACCTATGCCATCGGTATCAACGTTTTAATTATTATTTAGCATTATTACTTAAATACCATTGTATAACTATTTGCATTTTAAAGTCTGTCCTATTTTTTAAAGAAAAAAGTATGGTTCTTGTGATTATTATTATTATTATTATTATTATTATTATTATTATTATTATTATTATTATTATATTATTATTATTTTAATTAATATGATTATTATTCAAGGACCAATGGGAGGATCAAGAGCCGCTGTACAGCTTCGGATATTTACGGGCGGTATGGGCATGATTGCTGTACCAACGGGTACAGCCATTCCACAAGCCCACGAAACACTAGATGAGAGTGGAAACACCGAGGACAATAAGCTGAAGGAGGAGCTTGATGTAACGTTAAAACAGGTGTATTGGGCGGCCAGGGCACTGAAGTCCTACTCTGGGAATAACCCTGCACCAAACTGGGCGCCATCATAGAACTGGCATTTAAAGATACTCAATTCCGAAAAAAGAGAACAACTGTGAAGCTTGCTTAGAATATTGTTATATTTCAATTTGTATAAATAAAGTAAAATGAAACCTTTTTTCTTTGGCATTGCCTTTAATGAAACGATGTATTGTTTTCTTAGTGTTATATTTCGCTCTCGTTTTTTACCTATGGGCGATTTCGATTCATGTAACAACTTAAACGATATTGAACAAGATGTTTAGTATATAACAGTTCTGTAAAAAGAACTCAACAAAACATTCATTAGTTATACTTAGTTCAAGCTAATGGCTTTCTTTGTCGCAAACTTCAGTATCCCGTCGCTCTTGTACAAATGTGTAACACTAATTATGTTATTGAAAGTAATGACAACTCCATGTCGGTCAGTTGGTCTGTCTAAGAAGTATGAAAAGCAGGAAATACTTACTCAGATTCAATGTTAAATATCAGCCATGTTTCAGTAAAAGCTACGATATCAGGTTACGCAAGTCAGCATACAGTATGTCTTTTTTACTGTAAAGTGAACTTTATTTCAACTGCCACCAACCGCAGTAGAACCTTTAAAACCAGACGTTGACAGAAACGATGTAGAGGACGTAATGAAAAAGGAGTAAAAAGGAAAGGCATAGACAACCAACAAGTTTACTCAAATGTTTAATGTTTCTGACAATAGCAGAACAAACCGACCCTCATTCGGAGTGTGTATTTATTAGCAGGTCATACCAGGATCATACGAGAAGTATCTACATACTTGCTGACCTGTATCAAGGCGAAATAGTAGGGAGAAGAAAGAACATATGTACATAGCAAGTACTTTAAATGAAACGTTTCCTAAAATTAGTAAGGAGTTGGGTTAATTTTTGCAAGAATGTACAAGGGATTGGTTATACTAGGCGAATATGAACGTTATAGTAGACACCCTTAAGCAGAATTACTAAGATATTCTAGGGGCAGTATATTAGAAGAACGCAACACACACTTTTTACACACGCTTAATGGTATTTAGAAAACAAAAGCCTTCAAAGAGTCCTTATTGTTATTGTATGAGTCTCGTCCGTAGTTAGGCGATATGAGGGTAATTTTGCTAATTTTATTAAGAGAAAAATAGTTCAATTGCTCTCAAAGTTCACTCGTCTAAGCCGTAACTAAAGGGTTATAGCTGTCCACGGATTATATCTAAATGGTATTAAGAAATACGTCCAAGGAAAAAATTGCATTCCATATATGGATAATGTAATATACCTTAAGCTACACACATAGGCAGTCCCTGGCCTAAATGGAAGTAAACCTGAACATAATGAAGACCCATATCATGTTTAATACCCACACATTCCGTATTCATTGACCAGTAAAATAGTGCACAATTTGGATTGAGGGGTTCATTGATAAACTGTTCCCGACAACGGTAAAAGTTGCAAAGAAAAAACAACATGGATATGCTAATAAACAGAAGGTAAACTGGAAAATGATAGGCTATGCTACATTTAAAAATCATCATGACAATGATTGATCATTGCGAATCAGGTCCTTTGTGATCTTTAGCCAACCGTTTTGTCACGAGGATACCCCGCATAAGGTGATCATGGGCTCAAATTTTCCGAGACTTGGTTCTATAACGACGTTTGAACAATGAACAGTAAATAGATCAAAACTATACTAACACGCCTTTATAGTAACACTTTCAATATAATGTGTACCTAAAACTTGAAATGAGTCGGTTACACTTGTCTATGTATTTCAAATTGTCTTTGTTTAATAGACTGTATTTTTATCTGTGACCATTCTGTCAGCGCCAGTAATCAGCCATTCTGATTTCTTCTAATTTGTTCTTTATTGAAATTTAGCCCACTGCTTGACGTATACATTGTAATAGTCCTTTGCGGTTCAAAAACATGCACCTAAAGGTGTGTCCTTGGACCATTATTGAACCCATTTTTCGTACATTTTCCTTTAGGGTTTCGGCCTATCGCAGTTCTCTTGTAGAGAAAGGAAAAAACCGGCGACGCTTAGTTACCTTAAAATAATCAACTATGATTTCGGTACCCAGACCAAGCAAAGAAAGGGCCATGATGATACTAAATTTCTTACTTAAAAATTGAAACGGAGTGATTGTCTTGACAACAATCAAGTGTTGTTTTTTATACAACCAATTAAACCAGTATTGAGGCTTATCGGTGAGTCAACTATTGTAGCACAGTATTGTACATGATGGTCCCGAATCGAGTGGAAGTAAATTAGTTATAGCCGACTCGGCCGAGTTTAGTTCAATTGATATAAGTGATTGATGTTGTAATATCCCACAAAGTGTCATAAGTAATATGTTAAGTGGACTTGACAGTTAAAAAAAATCTGAGTGTTAATTTATATCATGGAGTCATGTATTTTTTTCAGTATGTTTTTGACTTTTCTTTGTAGTTTTATATTTTAATTGCATTTTTTATTTTACAGGGGTTATGCGGTGTTCATATAATAACATGGAAATTGTTTATCTTCTATCTCTTAATGTGAAAAACAAATGATAAAGGGATGATTCCGTTCCAATTCCGCCTCGATTCCGCCTGGAGTCCGCCCTTTTATTACGTACGGGAGAACAATCATTCTGGTTTCCCATGTACACATCTATTTAGGAAGACTGATACAAATCTTTGAGTGGTTATTTAATAAAACTCCACATCTGCTCTATTGCATAAATTAACGTTTACATTGTAAACTGATTTGACGTTTAATATATTTAGATAAAAAAATCATAAAAATACGTGTGAAATGTGAAAAAAATATGTTGTATTAATGTCAAAACATCATCAAATTTATTTCAGTTGTTAGTAGTTCTTTTGAAAATGCTCTACAAAGATTAACTAAAATCTGTAAAGTGGTCTCTGTAATAGAGAAGTTGCGAAACATAACCGGTACTTCCACTCGAGTGAGTTTCTGCAGTTACAATTAAATGTTGCATCACTGTCATTTTAAAATTATCTTCATCTACGTGCACGGGTAGGCAGTCATACGAAATAAAACGCTTTGATTGAGATTATGTCAATTTCATTTTCGCCAAAGTTACATAATCCCACACATAACTGTAAGATGTAGACATTGTATCATGGCTACCAACTACAGTCTTCAATCTGATGCAAGTACACACACCTAATGTAGGACTCAAAAAGTGAATTGGTGGCGAACGGAAATAAAATGTTATGTAATACGATGGAAATTACAGGGTAAAACCTGATAGTCAATATATTTATTATAACCCTGTTAAAAAAGGCAGACGTTCAAAGCCCATCAGACACTCAACAAGAGACATATCATGTACAGAACAACAGAGACATACCACAAGAAGACACCACAGACTTAGACCACAAGGATTTAAATGATCTTGTTCATACTTTTAATATCATTTGGTACATGTTTATAAACATGACTGGTATAAGAGGTCAGATAAAAATATAAGGTTTATATTCTTAACCATGCAAACCTAATTGCATTTGAAATTACTCGTCTGTAAAAGAAGGTTAACTGTTAGTATTCATAAAAAGCCATTCCAAAAGTAACAGAACCATGCCCGTTCAACTTTCAACAAGCTTTATTATTTATTGTACATTAAGAAATAAAAGATGAATTCACATAAACATAAAAATACACCGGTTCATGTTGTATCAGAATCATTTACCTCATTTTCCTTAATTCCATGCACATTTGATATAAAGCGCAATACATGCACACCAAAATATATACACACAGTTTAAAGTTAAAGATTATTATTGATAATAATGAAGAAATATACACTTCGAACGAGCATATTGTAAGAACGTCTTGATATAACGGTTACAATATAAATATACGTCAACTGCATATGCATTTCTCTGGAGTAATTGATAGTAATTGAACATATCCAAGTTCAAAATCAGTGTCTCCCGATAAACTTACAAAAGGTGTCCTTTACAAATTGTCTGAACTTTGAATTAAACAGTCCAATTATGTAAGGATTGATGGCATTATTCAATATAAATGATCTCAAAGCAATCTGTATTCCAACGCTGAATTCTTGTTCGCTTAAATCTTCCTTCTGCCTTAATGTAACATCTATAATGAAGTAGGGCACAAAACTAACTAAAGATGATATTGCTATGAAAATCATGATCAGGGTAACCTTCCTTTCAATTTGGTATTGCTTTGATTTTTTTAATATAATATCTTGTCTCTGTTATATTTTGGATCATTATCGCTTTTGAAAGTAAAATTCTTAAACGTTACATTGGCATCACTTAGTTTGACTTCTCCGTGAGAGTTTATTTTAAGAATTTTGTCCTCGTTATTGACAATAGCAATGTCGCCTGATAAATTAGCAAAGAATCAGCATTAGAATCTAGCTTTTCATGGCTGATTTCATCTTGATTTGGTAGCACACATGACGGATGCTTGGTATGCTTCACTGCATCATTCTTTATGTTATCGCTTCGCGTATCATAACTGGATTTTTCTCCAGTATTTCTGACTCCAGTATAAGATGAATTGGTACTGGCTCTTTCTTGATGGCCGTCTTTTGAACGCCCCTCTCCTTTGTTAATGTGTTTGGTATGCTTTCTCGACAACCATAGAGCTCTGGATATCAACGAATACAAACTTATACATCCACAAATAATTGCAATAAATGTCAGAAGATCAAGAACATGGAAAAAGGTAATGACGGTTTTTAATTCAGGGTCATTTGAGTGCGTGCAATAGAAAACTTCAATTGTTTTATCACTTTCTGCGTCTGTCACGTTAACGTGAAGAACATCAAACATAATGAGATATCTTACAGAATAAACCATTGCTGCAATAACGATAACCAGGAATGAAATGTGTATGGATTTGATTGAGAATTGCCATGCA
Organism: Mya arenaria; assembly: GCF_026914265.1. Lineage (NCBI taxonomy): Eukaryota > Metazoa > Mollusca > Bivalvia > Myida > Myidae > Mya > Mya arenaria. The sequence continues at coordinate 51,395,225 of NC_069131.1, read as the reverse complement.
AAAGGTCGACAAATCTTCCGATACCGATCAAAAGCCACAAACAGTAACATGTAACCTGACGTGGTTTCAAGCCAATAGTTCAGGAAATTCATCACTTTGCAGCCAGGTTTGTTTTTGAATGTAACTGTAAAACAAAGTTCGACAGTTAAGTCGGAGAATAAGACGCATGCTATGAGATCTACTATAGCAAGCCCCGTTATTATCACATGTGTAGTTGTCCTTTGAACTTTGAATCCATAGAAAATGACGGACATGATATTTCCAAGTATTCCAAACACTATGATGACAAGGGTATAGGCGATGGCACCGGCATACTCTTCAATTTTCCTTTTACTTATTTCTTTTAGATCGTCGTTATAACTGCTGTTGTGTTCCATTTGATAACGCCTTGACGTCCTGAAAGAAAATAACAATACCAGTTAATGTATTAAAATGTTATGTTTAAGTAAATGATGTTGTCGATGTTAAATTATAAGAAACATCACGTTTAAACATATTTTCAATCACATCGTATAGTGCCAAATTTACTTGAATTGCCTTTAAACAAAGAAAGTTTTAATTGAAAATGTAACACTTACACTTACGATGATTTCAGATTGAAACGAATGTTATTAGTGCAAAATGATATGCAAATTTCTTTGAATGAAGATATTACCAGACAAATAAATTCCTGCACTTAACTCCAGTTAGACAAACCGGAAGGGTATTCATTTTCCTCTACATTAATGACAATTAAAAACCATTGTTTCATACTAACCAAAGTTTATTCACATAAATTATAAGCGCACATTACAATACAAATCTTCCGTGTGGCATTTATCGAAGCCGCAAAAATATATGTGACCAAATCCATTGGGTGCAGCACTTGATTCTACCGATACCTATATATATATTCTGATGACAAACACAGTTTGCAGTATATTTTCAGCTTGAAACTTTTTTCATTATAAATTACTACTTCGTACATATGTTAGTGATACAATTAACTCTAATGTATCCATTGCAAAACATATTGTTCACTACGTTTAAAAAAACAATTATGTGATTTCGTTCTAGAGAGGTCAACCTGACCATCAGGTCCTATGCAAAGACCTGACTAGTAAGGTTAGGCAGCTTACGCATTTGCCCCCTCAAGTCAGATAATCCGATCCCTGCCGGAATCATACGAAACATACTAGCAGTCTCAACAGTGTAGTAATTTATAATTGTGGTTTCTCATTATCAATTCATATGTTGCATGAATGGGTATTGTAAGGGAAATGCCTACACACAGTCTCGAACATTGACTGCTATTTCTAAACGTTTGGATATTCGAACACAGCGATCAAAACAATGGCTCATTACTTTTAACTTCTTTTGAAGAATGTCAATGAAATAAAATAAAGCCCAAGTGAAAACTGTTTAGCCGACCGTTCACAGGCGCTATGCGCAACACTTTATAATGAATTGATAAACTATTTTAATGCGTTTGTGGCCTGTCTATGTTGTGTAGCATGGTGTATGTTTCTCTTCCAGTGTCTGATGGGAATAAGTCATATGCCGTTAAATTTTGACTCCTGTGATCGGACCTGCATCTTCCAGTGTATTATTCAATCAATAGAATGATGTACTACATATATAAATTCCTTCTTTACCAATGCAGAATTTATCAAACATAAATATATTGTTTAAACTTTCAGATAGCATGTTAAAGGGAGTTTACTTATATAAGTAAGTGAAAAATGCTGTACGTTCTGATGAACTTTGATGTTTGATTATGTATTGTGATGAATATGAAATACTTAACTGTCACTCTCAACGGTTGCGTACGCATTTTTATGTAGATATCTTAATTATTGCAGTTTTTGCTTTAAAACAAAACTAGGATGTTTTATAAAGCAATGGAAACTATATCGTCAAGTCGGTCGATATACGATTACCATGTTTAAAGGCAAAAGCAAAAGCTCATCGGGTATTCAACGAGAGAAACAGAACGTTAAAAACAATGAAGACATACCATATACAAGACACAGCAGACATAGCAAAAAAAGCTTTAAAATTATTTTCTTCATACTGCAAAGAACTTTTTTTCACATTTAAAAACATACGAATCCCGATACGGCCACCCATGATGGACAATCCAAGTGGCATTCCAAAACTTCATGCGCTTGAAACGTAGCGTTTTATAGGGGAAAGGCTGTGCGAATTTAGGTCATGGCAACCACTTCACGAAGGTATGTCCACGGTTTGCTTTGCATAAGGGTAACGTAGACTGCAACCTGTTTGATCTTCACACTAGCATTAAATTTCAGTAATTTAATGAAATGTGTTAACAAATCAATTAACGTGTTTTCAAACGCGATAAAAAGTGTCGAGCAATGCTTATAACTTATACATTGGGAGAACAATAAATATGTCTTACATATTTGAAATGGAATACTATCTACTTTAATTGAGAATTTTATCGTAGAAATTTGTAATACTTGCTCTTCTCACTCAATAGAGACCAACGTTTGTTTGTGTTTTGTAGTTTTGAGGTCTATGTTGTCGTTTCATGTGTCGGGGTTATGAACGTTTGTTTTTTTCTGTTCTGGCGTTGACCCTTTGCCAACAGGGTTTGCGTTTAAACTGGATATGTTTTGTGTAGATCATCGTATAAATTTTGTATACACAAATCGTACCTTGCTTGCACTGTTGCTATAGCTTCACTTATTCGTATGCATGTGTATTTCCTATTCAGTCGTTGAGTACTTGAACTTACTGTATCGGTTTATATGTTATTGTTTAACTTTATTCTTCACTGATCATTCTTTAAGTTGATGCTGGCTCTGATGAGGCTGATATTTTAATGTTGTCATAGTTTTGATTTGACATGTGTGATATTTTGGGCATTCAAACAATTTAAAGCCCCCAGACTCGTGATAAACTAAACTCTTGCTTCTATGACCATTCCAAGGTGGTTATCCCATTATTAACCGGTCAAAAATGTGTGTTATATGTGTATGTATATATGTATGTATGTATGTATATATGTATGTATGTGCGTACGTGGGTGCGTCCGTGCGTGCGTGTGCGTGTATGTGTGTTTACGTACGTGTGTATGTGTGCATGTAGCATATAAGTACGTACGTACGTACGTACGTGTGTATGTGTGTATGTGCGTTTGTGAGCATATTTGCATATGTGCATGTATACATGTATACATGTATGTATGTATGTGTTATGTAAAATGTCAGTTATTTTATTCATAACATTAATTGCAGTTTTAGGAAATCATAACGAACCCTTATTTTCCAAACAACGAATTTTCATGAACTCATCAAAAAGGCTAAACATTGTTCCTACAGGCCGATAAAGCTAAACATACTACACACATAAGTTTCCTAATATATCACTTAAATTAGTCAATCATTCTACATATAAAACACATCAAGAGTTTGCAATCGCGTTTATTTTATCTAATTCAATTACAGAGCTTTGAAAAATGATAATGGTTGGTCATTTTTCTTATTGAGGTCTCGAGTACCCCTTTTATTTGCACCGTTATAGGGACCATGGTGTCGGGGCCATCCCCATAGGCCCTTACAACATTCAAAAACAGTAATATTCAAAGTGCATGCAGTAATCAAGTTACAGTTTCGACAAAAATGTTTAGATATTTAGAATAGCAGTACTATATATTGCATATGTTTAATAAATATGTGTTTGAAATGTTTTTACCTTCGAAAGCAAAAGAGGTAAAAGCATAGCAGCAGGTACAATGCACTTCAAAAGTGCCTTTTTAATGATTTAGATCATTATAAACATTTACATTGTACTCGTATGATTTTGTTATTTTATCCGAAATAAGATAATATCCAAATGAGTAAAATAAGGCAACGGATGTTTATCAACAAATTATATATAATAACAGCTAAAGCTTAATAGCAAAACTGGTAAACACTTATACAAGTTTACACATGACAACAGTCCTTAAGGTTTCTGACTAAGTGTCATAAATTCTGAAAATAAGAGCCAAAAAGAGACATCAAATAATAAAGAGCTCTTTAACTAGTTCTACTGACCGGTTATTGTCAGACCATTTTAATTGGTCAATAGTAGATATTTTAATGTCCAGTAACATCAGCTTAATATCTGTGTATTTCTGTTCATAGTTTATGCAGTTTCTACTTTTCCACATACGCCACTTTGTTTCTAACAGTAAAGTGTTTATATTTTGCATTTTGTTGCAAAAATGCTTCACAAAGAGTAAATTAATAAATCCCGAATATATCTGGAGTACTGAACAGGAAAACTTTCTAGATGATAAAGATTTATACACGTAATTAAAATACAAACGAAACTGGATATCAGAATGGACCACAATTAAAACGGCAGTTACAAAATGTTTACAGGCCGATAAAGCTAAACATACTACACACATATAAATAAAAATATCTGAAAACATCCATCCGCCGAAAAACAGGCAAAGATATAGACTACTACGATTTAAAATTAAAGGACATCCACCAACTGTTTAATAGTAAAACTTCAAAGACAGGAAGTGAACGAAAATGGAATAATATTTTAAATATTTCTCTTCCGTCGACCAAAATTTGGAGTTGTCTATACAAATCAAAAGCGTCATTAAAAGCAAAACAGTTGCAATTCAAATTATAACACCAAACGATTTTCAAGCAGCAAAAACTTAGCAAAATGAATTATTCAGACGGACTATGTAAAATCTGCAACAGTGAACACGAAAATTTAACTCATCTGTTCTGGAAATGTAAGCACGCGCAAAACTTTTGGCAGGAAATAATTCCGATTGTCGAAAATATAGCCTTAAACACATTACAAAACAAAAAGAAATAACAAACCAACTAAAATATTTACCTTCCGTGGACCAAAATTTGGAGTTGTCTAAACAAATCAAAAGCGTCATTAAAAGCAAAACAGTTGCAATTCAAAATATTACACCAAACGATTTTCAAGCAGCAAAAACTTAGCAAAATGAATTATTCAGACGGACTATGTAAAATCTGCAACAGTGAACACGAAAATTTAACTCATCTGTTCTGGAAATGTAAGCACGCGCAAACTTTTGGCAGGAAATAATTCCGATTGTCGAAAATATAGCCTTAAACACATTACAAAACAAAAAGAAATAATAAACCAACTATCAATAGCCTTGCTTAGACTCTATATTTGTCCGATAACGGTTGTTCTAAAAATATATTTGAAAACGACTAAATGCCTGTACCAAAAAACGTTTTTACCCATTCCAGAATTAGTATTTTACGCTAATATCGCATAATTTTAGACGCAAATTGATGGAGTTGAGGTATCAAATCCGATACAAACGTTTACAATGAACGCGGACGCCTGTGGACAACCGAAGTAAATAGGGAATAAGATTTGAATGTGTAATAAGTTCATACTTGCATGGCAGTGATGTGCACACAAAAACTTTGTTTATACTTAGCAAGAACATACCAGACCTCAACCGATCTGTCTAAGCGAAAACTTGCATATTGTACCTTTGACAAGTTGTTTGGTTTGAATAAAACAATCCGATAATATAAGGATTTAGGGCATAATTCATCACCAATGATCTCAGAGAGATCTCCATTCCAACACTTAATTCTTGCTCGCTTGAATTAACTTTCTGGAAATCGAAACTTTATCGACAACGCAGAACTGTGTTCAATAGCGAATATTCGAGTAATTGACAAAAATGAATGTTCTTATATGTGTATCATGCATGAATCGAACACAAACACTATTGGTTAAACCACCCCATTGAAAAGCATGCGCTCAATTCCCACTAATGTCAACTAATAAGAATATAACTTCATTAAAACCTAACATTTTAATTAGTAAACAACGAAATGTATCATAAAGGTATGATTGTAATTTAAATAAATGAAAAATTAAAGGGGATATTTTTAGAATTATAGTCAAAATATTATTCTTAATTTTAAATATGTAATTAAAATTGATAACAACAAAGTTCTTTGCACATTGTTATATCATATTTGAAGTATGTTTAATAAAGAAACAATATGCAATAAGATCACCAAGTATGCATTTGTTGAATTTTATTAATAAAATCAAGTTCAAAAGTCGATTTCTCCCGATACACTTGCAAACAAAGCCGTAAACAAATTGTCTGAAATTCGAATTAAACAGTCCAATTATGTAAGGGTTGATGGCATTATTTAATATTAATGATCTCAGAGCGATCTGTATTCCAACGCTGAATTCCTGTTCGCTTACACTTGCTTTCTGCCTAACAGTTATATTTACAATGAAGTAGTGTAGAAAGCTAACTATTGATGCTATTGATAAAACAATCATCATCAGTGTTATCTTCATTTCAACGTGGTATAGCTTTGTTCCCTTTGAACAAAGTATTTTGTCTTTGTTGTGTTTTGGATCAATATCGCTTTTGAATGTTACAAACTTAAACGTTTTATTGGCATCATAAGGTTTGTCTTCCCCATGAGAATTTATATAAAGATGAGTGTCGATATCCGTCATAAAAGCATTGTCGCCTGATAAAAAAATTAAGGGATCAGAATAAGTTTGCAAACATGAAGGCTGCAAGGTAGACTCTTCTATATCATAATGTGTGTAGAGCGTGCCATAATTGGACGTCTCTGTATACCAGGTTCTGGTACAGGCACCATCTTGATTTCTGTCTGCTGAAGTCCTCTTTCGTTTAAAACCGCGATTGATATATTCTTGAAATCTATAACGCTCCTGATATCAACATGTACAACGCCATACATCCACCAATAACTATGATAAATGCCAAAAGATCAAGATAATGGAATAAGGTAATCATGGTTTTTAATCCCGGGTCTTGTGAGTGCGTTTAATGGAATATTTCAATTGTTTTCTTACTTTCTGCTTCTGTCACATTTACGTGAACAACATCAAAAATAACAAGTTGTCTTACACAAAAAGCCATTGCTGCAATAACGATAATCATAAATTAAATCATCACTGATTACATGGAAAATTACCATGCAAAAGGTCGACAAATCTTCCGGTACAGATCAACAGCCATAAACAATGGCATGAAACCTGACGTGATAACAACCCAATGATTCAATAAATACATCACTTTTCAACTGGGTTTGTTTGTGAATATAACCGTGAAACAAAGTTCAATAATTTCGTCGGAAAATAAAACGCAAAACACCATGACGAGTGGGGTACAAGCGATTGCACCGGCATACTCCTCAATTTTTTTTTACTTAATGCTTCGAGATCATCGTTATGACTGTTGTTGTGTTCCATTTTATTATCCATTAAGTTACTGCATTAAGATACACTTCTTTATTAATCTGGTGTTTAAAGAATTGATGATATATAATAAATACTTTTTAACTTCAAGTTTAAATTCATTTTTATTCTCAAGTATATTGTGTAAACTTCAAATCTACTTAAACTTGGCTTTGAACAAATAAGTTTGTAATTGAAAACATACTAGGTGGAACTCAATGCTAGACCAACCGATAGGCTCCTTCATTCTCCTCTGTTTTCTTTGATAGACTATTGTTTCATATTGACCAATGTTTATACAATGTATCATTTAAATACACATATTACAATACAATTATTTCGTGTGTGATTTATTGAAACCGCAAAAACGCCTGGGACCTATATTCATTGTTTGTAGATGCATCAGTTAAGCCGTAACAATCTGCATACCATATATGAGTTACCGATCATGTGGAAAGTGCTAAAAAGCTCGACCTTCCACATCCATGGTTGATGAGTCACGCGACACAATTAAAGCCATAAAATGATATGTCTGTCTATAATTTATTGTGAGAAATTTAATTATGACATATCCGAACAATACCATCATTAATCTTTCTATTAAATAACTTTATTAATACTACGTTTCAACCGTGAGACCTTTTGTTAAATTTAAAATTTAAAATTTGTTAAAATTAAAGCGCGTTGGACAATACTCATTTATATGACTCCGTTCTAGATTAGAAAATCCGACCATCAGGCACTGTGCGTAACTTGTAGCTCGGAAAGATAACAAGCTTACGCAGGGATCGTGCCCTCTGGTCAGGTATCCTCAATGGTCCCGGAAGCAAATGAAATAGACTTAAAGAAGCAACAGTATATTTCTTTTTTCTATTTTGTTTTCGAAATAATTTAATTTGTTGCAGAAGGGATTTTTAAAAATCGAATATTGCATATTACGTTTTTAGATTTTTTTGCCAATGCCATACCACTGCTTTCAAAAACATTCTTAATCGAACATTGACTGGTTATTCTTATCCTTCTCATTCAGCTATCGATAACTAGTATTGTTATCTATCTTTAAAAATGTCGATGGGAAAAAATCAAAGGTAAAAGAATACCCCCGAGTGAACTTTGTATCGCTGACCGTTGCAATGCGGTAATCGCAGCCCTACATGAATTCAAGAACTTGTACTTTCATACCTTTATTAAGAAAAAAATATTATCTAACGAGTGAGGCTGTTTGTGAGATGTTATTTAGTTTGGTGTATTCGAAATACTTTTTTATCACGTCGGTTGAAAATCGATACAAACGGTCACGTTCCAAACTTTGAAATGAGGCGCGTGCCGTGTTTTTGTCGTGTAAAATTCCTTTGTGTATTTATCTGTAAAAGCAAGCAAGAATTTACACATAATCAATTATTTTGGTAGCCCATCTACACAATTCATATATTTAAGAAGCCTGATTTCTGAATATTTATTTAAAAGATCTCAACATCTGCTATATTACGTAAATAAACATTTATATTGTAAACTGATATGACGGTTTATATGATCAGACAAAACATCAATAAAAAGCGTGTAAAATGTAAACAGAATGGTTGTTCCAAGGTGAAGACATTACAAAATGATATTTCAATTGCTAGTAATCATTTAAAAATGCTCTATTTTACTGAAAGGCGCTTTGTTTGTTAATAAAGGCTAGAAAGAATAAAACAATTCAACACAAGTAAAGTTGCACTTGACTATAAAAGTCATTTCAGAAATATCTTTATCTGCGGCTGGCCAACTCACGCAAGAAACTCTTTCCTCGTGATTATGTAGTCTTCATTCCGCTAAGGTTTTACAATCTTAGACATAACTGTAGGACGTAGATCACACAATTATCTTGGATACCAACTTCAATTTTTAATCTTGTACAAGTACATACACCTTACATAAGACTCAAAAATCATTTAAATTCTCTTTTTTATACTTCTAATATCATTTGATACATTTTAATCGAAATGTGTGATATAAGACGTCAAATACAAAATAAGGTTGATTTTCTTAACCACGTAAACATATGCTATTTTGAAAACCATGCTTTGTGCATATCAAAGCAAAATTTGTACGTATTCTAAGAAAATAATTATAGGTTATTTAACATTATTCTGTACAATACAAATATACGTTTGGACAAGTACACGGCTTGGAAAATCATATTGGACGAGCCGTTAGTCGACTCCAATATGGATTTCCTAATGGTGTACGAGTCCAAATATATGCCGTATTGTATAAAACAATGTGAAATAACTTATTTTTTCTATACTTTTATTATTCCAAATATTTTTATCATAGGGCGTTAATATTAGATTTTGATGACATGTTGACGTTTGTACCCAAACGAGAATTAAAATTGTTATTAAAGAGGATTAATGTCACTCTAACTTGATCAAGTCTGTTGATCCCAATTTTCATTCGGAACCTTTTCACGCGTTTCGGTTTTTATCATAGTTTTACATTGGACCTTTGAATCGTGCAATACAGAACAAATACAGAATCTGTTGTACGTGCGTGCTTCCCTATACGGAAATAAATTGTATTGTCACGTGATGAAAATGATAGTCTACGATTGGGCGAATACATTAGCTATACACTAACATACATCTATCATAACGTACCTATGTGAATGAATGAAAAATGTTATTCAGAACACGTGCCTTACCAGTGTTCGATTTGAAGTACCATCATTACAAGGATGTGTGTGTGTAAGGTATATACTTGGATATAGACGTTGGACTTGTGGATTGTTTCCTTAAGTCTGTTAAAGAGACGGTACTTTCCCGAAGTTTCAAAGCAAGTTTTTAATGATTTGTTAGCCTGCCGGTTTTAACAAGACTATTGACGTGGTTGCATATCTGCTTGCTTTCGTGTCATTGGTGGTCATTTGCCACTATGTATGCTCTACGTCTTTGACGGAGTTATTTGCAAATTGCGTCATAAACTTATGGGGGTCGTTAGTGCAAATCATGACCAATTTTGAAAGCATACATGATTTATAAAAAGGTCATATTTTGTTAAGTGAATTTACAAGCATTAAAAAATGTTTGTGTGAAAAAACTTCATTTAAATAATTGGACAAGCGTTCAAAGTTCGACACAGTCGCCTTGTCCTATTGTCTGCTCGAATATGATCCGACCGATCATCTTGAAGATCTAAAAATGCAATAAATAGGAAAATGACGAACTAACTGACCAATGATTTTTTTACTCAACACCCGATTTTAAAATAGCATATGATGATAGAACTACGATTAAGTCGAGAATAGAATCAAACGCTTCGGTAAAATTAATAGCGTCAAGGATTACTTGTGACAGTTTAATTTTTGACATACGGACTCCATCTTTTGTCGAGATGAAACCTTATAAATTTCAAAGTTCAAATCACATGACTTGTAATGACTATATATCATGTACCAGAATCAATCGCCAACGATATTCTGTTGAAATTGAATTCAAAGTCATATGACGTGGACAGGGTTCTGTAAAAAGTACAAAACAGAAGACATTAATCAAGCCTTTCATTTTCGTTTATGTCAGAATCCCGTCGCTCTAGTCTAGAAATGTCAAATTTGATAACGCCAATGACATCTTCAGCCGAATCACTTTGTCCGTCTATTCTATGAATACAAAAGCAGAAATTTTAACTCACTGTAAATAGAAAGCCATATTTCAGTACAAGCTAAGATGTCAGCGTTACGTAAGTTAGCATAAGGTATGTATTTTGTACCGTGCAATCTCTGCATATTATAATGAGCTTTACTTAAGCTACTATCAACCACAGTAGAAGCTTTATAATATGAGGTCGACAAAGCCGATGTAGGGCCTGGACTTTCACTAGCGTCAATGCTAACCTTAAACTTTTAAATGATTAACTCTATTTTTGTTTACGTCTGGTAATAGCAGAACAAACCACTCCCTATTCGATGTGTGTCTATTTCATTATACAGTTAAGATAAGGTTATACCTGGATAAGGCAGCTGTCTGGACGAGGGGATTCAAAGACCTGCCACACTGAGCAATAGGAAGAAGACAAAGCAAGGAGGCGTACATACCCATTTAATTAGTAAGAGTAATTTATTGGGTAACTTTTAAAAATAATCAACCTAGAAAAGTTATACAAGTATATAAGAATTTTTTCCACTTGTTTCAGTTCGCAACCGGACGTACCATACCAAGTAAATGTTAAAAAACAACAACCAAACATAGCCTTTAGTATGCTCATGTACATAGTATTTATTAGAACGTCCATGTTTTCTGACTAAGGTCAGACCTAGATACGCCATGTAATATCTCCATATGGTCCCCTGAGCAGAGCAGGCACCTAACAAGAACGCTACAGGTCTAAACAGCTGGAACCGCCAACAATGGTTGATTTCAATGCTTTTGATGTGAGCCTGGCCAACATACTCGTAACAATTATTGTATCCATAATGTAACCCACAGTCCTGTAACCATTGGTTTCAGTGCCGTTGGTCTTTTGTAGGTGCCCGGACCGGTCAGGTGTCATAAAATGGTAGATTTAACTCGGTTTTTGCCGATTCCATGTCCCTATTGCCGGGGTCGCCGGGTTTCATTCTCCTATTCTGGCTAGCCATTCAAACATCTGCTGCTATTTACATCTGCCATCACTTAAGGGTTATCATTGAAATTCGTGTTTCCCATACCCTTAGGCATGTCTCAGTGAGTCCATTCAGTCTATAGACAAACTAAGTTTGCAGTCCAATCATAACACTCGGATTCTATTCTTAAAATGAAGTTGAGTATTAGGTTTTGATTGAATACGGTCCAAGGCTCATGTTTCATCGTCGAACAGGTGACCCCGTCAAATTAGCTTTGAACATATTCAATACGTTATCTAGCGCTAGTTAAAGTCCTACTAGTCTGTTTATTCTTTCTGTAAAATGATATCTTTATTGTTTTAATGATATTGTTTACTCATCAAAAGAATATTCTACTTAGATTGTATCGCTTTTGCTAGAATTATGGTGATATGGTCTGGCAACTTAGCACTGTAGCAATGCAGTTATATGGTAGTATGCTGATAGCTTACTCACATCCTTTTATGTTATACCACGGGCTAGAAAACCCTTAAATCCTTCAGAAAAGGATGTCGCTTAATATAACTTGATTAAGCTAAGCTCAGTAGTTTTGTTTTGGTTTAATTTCTTAATATTTATATTTATAATAGTTTTTGAACTTATGCTTATGATAATCCAAATAAACTGATTTTCATTGAGTAAATCAAGATTAACAAAGAAATCTGGCTTAATTTGATCAGCATCTGCAAGTATTTAATCTTCCTTATTGCAGTAAATTGCCATTGTGTTTGTAAGGGTCTCGTTGACTAATACACATTATTTTTAAAAATATTATTTTTTTCACGATAGATAAATATAATCAAACGCGAGCACTAGAATAGGACATAGCATTTGGAATTAGTGTATAGGTAATGTTTACAATATTCTACGTTCTACTTCACTTTCGTCATGCTCAACATAATCTTAAATAACAACATAACTATCGAGCTGCAACTGCACCATCATATCCAACAGTAGCATTCTTACTATAACGTTCAACGTTATCGGGTTGTTTAGTTTATTTTAACAGTATCAGTAAATTTATTTTCTGCATATGTTTAGCATAGGCCAAGAATTATGCTCCGTCATCAACAGGTTGTACAATTCATATGTGAGAGCGTATAAACATTATTTGTAGAATGCAGGTAAATTCGAAACAATGGCCGTTCAATTGTTAAAATAATAAGAGGAAAATAGGAGCCTTTAGTTTTATAAGTGTTTTACAATTCCAAAGGTGGAAGTAAGTTTAAAGTTTTGATAATACGTTGAGATTCAATATGCATTATGCTACTTAACATTAACAAAATATGTCACATCGATAATTCAAATTCTTTGGACATTAAATTCATTTGACATTATCATTATCTACTTTCAGGTAGTCAGAGAATAAGCAATGGATCGAAACAGCAGTTATATCGATGATCTTGAAAGCTTAAACAACAGAAAAATCAAAGGGTATGCCGGGGCCATCGCTTATACCTTGCTCGTCATAGTGTTTGGAATACTTGGAAATATCTTGTCCGTCATGTTCTCTGGATTCAAAGTACCTAGAACATCTACAAATGTCATAATAACGAGGCTTGTTATAGTCGATCTTATAGCGTGCGTCTTATTCTCCGACGAAATTATCGAACTTTGTTTTACAGTTACATTCAAAAACAATCCCGGCTGCAAAGTGATATATTTCTTGAACCATTTGCTTGTAGTCAATTAAAAACCGCTATTTCTTTGTTTCATGCTTTTGATCTTCTAACCTTTATCATTGTCATAGGCGCATGTATAATTTTGTATGTTTTGATATTCAGAACTCTATTGGTGTCCAAGAAACATATCAAACATGTTTACAAAGGAGAAGGAAGTTCAACAGACGGCCATCAAGAAGGTAACAGTACCTGGTACATAAGAGCCTTAAATACAGCGGAAACATCATTTTATGACACGCAAAGCAATGTAGCAGCGAATGATACAGAGGTGTCTACCATATAACTTTCGTGTCAGCCATCAATACCTGATCAAATAAGCATTTAAAATAATGACTTAAACGCTGATCCCTGTGACATTTTGTCAGGCGAAATCGCTCTTGTCGAGGATATGGACAAAATACTTTAAGTAAACTTGCATATGAATAAAAAACCTAGTGATGCAGGAAATCTGTCTAAGCATTTTGATTTCAAAAGCGATAAAGATCCAAATCATATCAAACACAATAGACATCATTCAATGAGAACAAAGCAACATCGCATTGAGAGGAATGTTACCCTTATGATGATAGCTATAACATTAGCATCTATAATAAGCTTTGTTCCCTATTAATTGTCAATATTGCGGTAAAGAAAAACACAAAATCAAATGAACAAGAGTTCAGCGTTGGAATACAGGTCGCTCTGAGATCATTTATATTGAATAATGCTATTAATCCGTACATTATTGGACTATTTAATACAAAGTTCAGAAAATTTGTCAAAAGCATGTTTTGCAAGTGTTTCAGGAAAAATGGATTTTGAACGTTACTTACCCTTTAGAAAAACCTACATTTTTGGTTCATGTATTTTGTGTCATCTTATTTTATAAAGAAGATCTGCGAAAATGCTCGCACGAAATGCAGATTTCTTAATCATGTTCAACTACAAACAGGTATATACCCATTAAATGCCGTAGTGTCTTTGGCCTTTATTTTTGGTACTATAATAAATAATTGTTTCTATTTCAAAATGCCCTCTTTACATTGTAATAATAGATATCTCGTTATTAAAGTCGTATGCTTTAATGTAGTTACCTACTTATTGGTGGACATAGGTAATTGCTCTGAAACATGTGTTTGGTCATGGAGTGTTTTTTTATGATTCTATTCACGAAACAATACAGATAAATGCCAATGCATTTTTGTGGCAATAGCTTGACAATCGACGAAAACGGAGTTGTATAACAGGCCCCCTTGCGTCGCCACCGCCGTTTCAGTTTGAGTATTGCTCTTTATGAAAGTAACTGCCTTGTTCATATATGTTAACAGACATGTAACTAAGATAAAAAATTAAAAGTGGCCTTAAATTTATTATAGTATATACAAAATGTTAGAATAACATAACTAAAAAGAAAAACGGAGTAGTGATTGCTGTAATAGTAAATCTAGCAAAGGTAAAAGCTCTACCGGTTTACAAACTAATCACTTTTTATTGAAGGGGAAACATATTTGGCACTTTCACTTAATTATGTATGTAAACTTGTAAACAATATTGTTTGATCTAATACATTTTCTATTATACAAATAGGAACAAAGATCTACTGATATTGCAAAATGTATTTGTCGTCAGTAATAACTCATATTTGCATCAATAAATTAATGCGCTACTCTTACTGAATGTAGGCGTCACATAATCTTTTCCTCGTCTTTAATTTTATACGGAAGATAAGCCGTGTATTATGTGGTAACAATTAGTCTATAAATGAGTATAAAGCATTGTTGGAAGAATACAAATCATCGCGAAATAATGGTCTTTTGTCAATTGTTCAGTAAAAAGAGGAAAATAAAATAGCGGTGAGAAACAATTGTCTTTTGTCAATTGTAAAAGTAAAAAGAGGAGAGTAATAGAGGAGCCAATCGTGTGGTATAACAATGAGTTAAGTAAATACGAAATTTAAATTACCGAAGAGTATTTTCAATCATCATAGATGACGAATGATTTTGCTTAAAAAATACTTATTTTGTCATGCCATGCTTGTAAGACGTATATGTTTTTACTTCTTTATTTAAGGGTATGTTAAAACTAATTTAAATGATGTTTTCCGAAACAGCAAAGAGGTTTTTATTATTACGTTGAGATTTGAATCGTGAATATCTCAACATTATGTAAATGTATAACATTGATTATTTCATTCTTTCAACATTTAGCTAACTAGACAATATCGTTATTTACTTTCAGAAAATCAATTTATAATTAGCTTCGTGCCCAACTTCTATGTTCAATTAATAGTAAAGCAGAAAGCAAATTCAAGTGAACAAGAATTCAGTGTTGGAATACAGATCGCTCTGAAATCTTATTTATTGAATAATGCCATTAATCCTTATATAATCGGACTTTTTAATTCGAAGTTCAGACAATTCGTGAAAGGCACTTTTTGCAATTGTAACGGGAGAAATTGATTTTGAACGTGATTTCATCAATAACCGTGACGAAATGTATATTGGTCGTAGGTAAATATCGGACCAACGATTAATTAAGCAGTACTTCAAGCATGATCGTACGAAGTGCAATTATAACTAATATGGATTGATATGGATGATAAAAGGTTTCTGGTACAAGCTTTTAAGTCATTTTTAACAGTTTATCAAATGACACTAACCTTTTTTATTTCAGTTAAGCGTGCTGTTGGTATTTGAACTCTTAAACTGCATGTGTTTTTAATATAGGAATCGTATTATGAACAGAATTAATGGAGAAGCTAAACGTCATTGTTAAGTCATCTTGCTAATTGTTTTAAAACTAAAGTTTTGGTGAACGGGGTTTCCTAGGGGTTTCCAAAAGTCCTAAACATACATTGTTACGAATGAAATTCATGATTGATGCCATGACACGTTTGGCTTGATAGCCAGCCATAGACATGAAATTAACGAATATTTTGAATTGATATTAATTCTTACTTTCGTTTGCAGCTTGTTGCTAGATCGCCATATGATGTTTTTGTTGAAATGGACACTTTTAACTGAACAATTTAACGAATACATATGACTTAATCGTATGAAAAAGTATTTAATTTATATACTAAAATATGCAATCGTGTATATATTGTCATTTAAATTTAATGACCTGTAGGTAATCATCCATGCAGTTGTCAATGATTGAAATCCTGATCTGTCTCTTCGATGATATCAGATTATCAAATTACTATTTGTTGAATTGTATGGAATTTAATATATCCTATTTTGATTTCGAATAATTGATAAGAAGAGTTAGGGTTAAATGCTATTTTACAGATAGCAACATATGAAATTGGTTAAATAATCGTCACCTTTATCATTATTGACTAATTTATACAACCTATGAGCAAACAATTGGAATAGTCGAGCGCAGTGTCCTCCGACGACTCCCGGTTTCTATCATTGTATAATTTGTATGCATTCTTTTTACCAGGTTGTCCATGTATGTGCCTATCCGATTATGCAATTAGTATACGCAACGTGTATGACATCTGCTTTAAATGCAAGCGTAGAGAGATTGTAAGACACATACTTGTACTGCCACATCTACGTGTAACTATCCGTTAAGGTAGCTGCTTTTCTTTAAAGGCGTTTGCAAACTCATGCGTTGACATCAAAGGTTTCCCTTTTGATTTTCTTCTCTTAGCATATAGTTGAAATCCGGATAAAGTAGAACTCAACAAGTGCTCCACATGTATCTGTACATGTAACATTTTGCTCCCGCTCAAAATGTTTTTTTACATACGCGTTTGTATTTACATATCTATATAACCATTACTTGATAACGTATAAATTATTGTTTGGTTTGCATTTATAGTGCTTAAAAACAGATGCAGATCAATTTTTCAAAAAAAGGGGAAAATGATTCGAATATGATTTAACAGACACAGATGTATTTTATGCTTGTGTAGAAACATGTATTATGCTTTATTTCAAATCTTGCAATGAATAATAAAGCTTGTAAAAAGTTGCATGTGCATGATTTTGTTACTTGTGAAACACGTTTTATAAATACGTACGAGTTATTGCATACAAGTAAAATGGATAATGACAGTGAAATGAATAACTTAGTAAATAACTTAAATAGATAAGCTCTCTAATTAATACTTGAAGCAGGTCAAAATATAGCAACGGTTGTTCTTATCTCTCAAAAAATAGAATAGTTTAAAGAAAAAATTCTCACGAAAAAGCCACTTTATATACCATTGTTTAATTGTCAATTAATTTGCAAAAAAGAGAAAAAGTACATTGCAACCCCCTCAGTGCCACTATCTCATTCAAGGTTGACTGTAGTTTGTAGTTGGTTTTTGTAATTACGTTTACTTCCTGATTTAGGTTTAATCACGTTTTATCAATATACACGTTTCCTTTAAATCTTTTCTCACACAAGTGAAGTACGCAATAGGGTGTACTGTTGAATAGGATGTGGTTTATATCAACTTAACCATCGTCATTATCATGAATTTATTGAGAAAGTTGACAAATTGATGAAAGTGGCTCACCACTTCAAACAACTCGGGACCGCTTACTGTCTTCTTTTTTGAAAAATGTGCTTCCCTTGACTCAATTATTCATGTAGAATATACATATTTGTTGTCGTCTGTACTGCAGCAATGCATACACAAACTGAGTAGTCGTTTGGTGGAAATACGCTTTGTGAGCCCTGTTGGGAGACATCCTATATGTTAAATTTTGAAAATATAATTATGTTAAAGATGATATTCAGTTCGCTTAAGTGAGAAATGGTTTGATAGGAAATCAGAAAAGCGGAAGATAATAGGCAAAGGCTACGTACCACTAGAAGCCGAGATTCTTATAGACACGAATTTGAGGCAGACCTATCAGGCCCACTCTCATGGTGATGCCAGAGTTCGAGACCTCAACCATTTCATGTGGTGCATAAGTGCTACATGTTGTGCTACATAAGCAGTCAATCATTTAACTAACAAGCAGTTATAAACAAAAAATCTTTGACAAGGCAGAACATTTAAAGAGACACATAGTGTACTAAGGTCCAACAGTTACTGAGCAAGAGGCACACACCCTACCAAGCAACACAAAAGGGCACTGACTCGATTCGCATTGATCGAATGTACGCAAAACGTCTGTATGCCCGATCACATTAGTGTTATGAACTATTTGTACAAATTCTAATAATCTCTGTCAATAAAGCATATCTCAATAACTCGTTTAGAATATAATTAAGCTAATTAAAGGCAGATAATTTGTTATAACAATTACGATACACGCGAAAACTTATGCAATAATAAAAATACATTTACTCTTACATTACTTTTCTTGTGCGCCTTTAACAGTAAAATAAAACAGTTTAATACACGCTATATTCCTTAAATTAATGTTTTGTTTATAATAAATATATTATCAGTTTGTTTTCATTAAGTCAAATATAAAATATTGATAGCTCCGGGCTGGAAACAATACGTGCGAGGTTATGTGATTTTGTACGAGGTTATAACGTCGAGTGGAAATAAATAGTGTACGACAATCTTGTGTAGGAAAGATAAGACGATCATTCACGTACGGTTAAGTAAATCAAAATATTGCCTATATGTATGCTAAAAGACGAAAACAACAGTTAGAAGTAATGTTTGTTTTAGTCGTTGAGTTATTCGTTTAAGTTTTTGAATGAGGAGCTAGTTGCATTTTCCGCATTTCATCAATGGCTAAAGAACCAAGTTACCTCTAATTTGTAAATCATAATAATAACGTTAAAATGTTTGTCAGCCACAAGTTTACATAATTGTATTCATAGTAATAGCAGTTACAATATTTACCTCCAAGTTTTTGTAGGTAACTTTCACTAATTTATTGATATTGATCGGCATTTTTAAGTCATCTGTAAGACATTGTTTTTGTTCGTACAAGCTCTTTGTGTGCAAGGTCACTAAAATGGTGAGCTTTGAGCTACTGTCCTCAAAATAAATAGGATTCATCTGATGATCATGACCAACTTTCCATCCAAGGCTTTAGAGTCTTGGACCCAATCATACCCTAGTTACCAATCGGACAGGCTGTTAGTGTTCAAGGTCACCACAACCGTGACCTTTGACCTAAAGACCACAAAATCGATAGAGGTTATCTGCGGGTCATCATCAACTTAATTAGCGAGTTTTGGTACCTTCAGCGCCAACACATTCAATGTATCTATAGGATAAGACTTTTATTTGCAAGGTCAAAACGAACATAACCTTCGACCGACTGACATCAAAGTCGATATGGATCATGTTCTAGTAATGACCGACGGACTTACTGACCGACCTACCGAACGACGGAACGAGCAAAGCAAAGCAAACGATCCCGGCTTCTGCGATCAGGGCATAATTAAACTATATGTTTCCTGTAGCTTAAAGTTATATATTATCATGGTAATATTAACACATTGGAAACTCTGTTAACATTTTTGTTTGCTTGTAAAACGAGCAATACATACTTACACACATGAACAATGCCTTTTTTTAACTGTACATCTGAGATAATAAACTTCAATCCAAGTTTATCACTGTCAAATTCTTGACGTAAGGCATCCTGAAGAGGTTGAAATATCGTGCTCATTTTTTCCTGCTGCGACATCATCTATATAACTCAAACAAGTGTCCAACGTGTTGAATTTGATTGAAAATTCAACGCAACCTTTTTTTCAGTGATGTAACTGTCCTTGGATATATACGCAGATAAATGTTCATACACTTTTGATTTAATACTTATATTACTGTTATAATCAAGATTAAAATTAATATCTATGTGTGTTCGTACACAGTGCTACAATTAAGCTTTTGACACTTCATAAGCATCATTTTACGTGAGCATTAATATTGCTTTATGATAAGCTTTTAATATCAATCAACTACCATATGTCGAACACAATTAATTAAGAAGTGCAGCTTACTGGATAACCTTGTATTATTCTTATACAATTCGGGCTTTCAATATTCCTGGCTGTATCTCAAGCAAAACGTACTGATAATTATGAGGAAGTGCTTCAGAGGTTTGAAATTAAAACGATTTTTTTCTTAGACAGAAGGGTCATGCGTTTTGTTGGATCGAGTAGTTTTTTTAATAATATAATTGACAATAATGTACATATAAACAACCTACCATATTCATCTTTGATTTCTTCAACGCAGCCTTGAAGTTTGCATCTTATTCTTTCACTAAGTCCAAGTTTTGCACAATGACATCGGTAACCCGGTTCTCTTCTTGAGTGGTTCTGCAGTTTTCTACGAGAAGTTTACCCAATAAGCATCCTGAAACGCATTTTGCAAGTTATATATCAACTCCATAGTTCATTAGTTGTAAAACCCAAATTTTGAACAATGTTCTTTAAAACCTAGAACAGATGCAGTTTATAGCATCCTAAATTGCCCTTACCTTTCTAAAAGCGTTATAGGTAGACCCAACCGCATTCTCGTGAATTTCGCAATGGACATTGTATGCAGAAAGAGGAGTTAGCTTTCCAAGTAGGTGAGACTTTAATCTGATGACCGAGTGTTTGTGCAACACGAATTGGCATGCAACATTTTTAACAATCTTAACGAGTTTATAGAGAAAAAATGAGCTATCAATGTCACATTAGGCATGCCTGCGTATCTGTCTTTGTTCCGCGATTATCAAAACCCATTTGAATAAGGACATAAATTGCTGCAATTACCTGGCAGATATATTGTAACTGGAAGACGTGACCGAACTGTAGATCTTGTAACTTCTGCATATTTAAGCTTTTCCTATGAATAGCTCTGTAAGCGTACACCAAATGCTCCAATCATCGATTGATAATGTCTACCAAGTCTTATTCAGTTTCTTCTTCTACTTTTGTGTCCGTTAAGTATCTAAATCTCCGCTTTATGATTTCATCCAAATCCGAGTTGTGAATATGTCTTCCGCAGCCTCCGGGTCATCTATTTGGCTGAGATCATTTTCTTCTTCCTACTAAAATCAATGTCATCATTTGTAGTGTTTTACTAAAGTGATAACTATTGTGTTGGTGATTGAAATTGTCGATGCTTACACCCGCAGCAAGAGTATTAACTTTCTGTTACACGATTGTTTTCAGGACGGTGTGGCAATCTTTTTGTAAAATCATTTGCAGTCTTGCATACTTCATTTTCTCTTGTCAAAATGAAGCCAAGGTGATACAAGAAATCGCCATTTTATAAAGGAGTAGATAGATAAGAGGAAATATAGACAAAACGTTATATGATTAATAAGAATAAACGTAGGCAATTAAGACTCGTTCTTTTAAGGTATTTAACATTTCCTTTCCTAAATCTGATGGAGTCCTATTTCTGTTATCCTCGCTCAGGACCTTCTTTTGACTCATACCGGTGAAAAAATGTCTACTCACATCTGCAATCAAAACAATGAATTCATGAAAGATTGTAAGGATAGAACAAGTATTTCAAAAGAAAGGACGACTGTCAAAATGTAGTCATTCCCAAAAATAAATCACTTTTTTGTTGTTACTTGAACCTGGATTGTTCTTATTAATTTGCTACATAGAAAACATCTAAACTTCTCACAGCACATGCAAGACAACGTTCTATTCTGTGTTCAACGTAATGAAATGATCAGGAGTAATTTTAATTATGTTATCCTTGCCGAACTGTTCAAATAATAGAGAGATTTTGTAAAATACTATGCGACAGATTACCTTAATTATTGTTCATGCATTTCTTATTATCAAAACACGTCATGTTTTAAATACTTCTCATAGCAGTGTGTTGATAAATTTACATAAATGTTTAGGAAAACGGTAAGTACATTAGAATCATGTTAAGCCAAAATATACGTTCATATTAAAAATTGTATGTGTGTTTGTTAACTGAATTATACGATGGTATCATTTTTAATCAGAATAATATAATAAATGTATGTTTCACACTGTCAGATAACCGACCAAGACTTACCCTCGATTATAAAAATCTGACAAGTTTTTAATTCCATAAACACCTAGTCAAGTATTTCCATCATTTAATCACACAAGCATAGTTTATAATGCCTTTACAACTGATAGCCCTATGCAAAAACCCAAGTTTAAAATAAAACGTACTTCCTTAAATCTGTTTCATATTTCTCATTTTATAATTATACCGGATAATTCCTATCAATACAAGTGCCGATGTTTGCGATTAAGAATTTAGTGGTATTCATATTTGTTAAACTAATTACATACCAACCTCGCTTAACAGCTTAAATAGCTTTAAGCCATACAAACTAGAGTGGTTATGTAGTGTAATTACGTTTAAAGCATTTCTACCAATTATATATCTGTTAAACTATTACTCAAAATAACACGATATCTTTAAAAGTGATTTTGACTTTCTCAAATTTATTTTATTTAATTAGAGTTTAAGAAGATATGCCCGGTCCCATTGGTTACATGAGGATAAGGTTAACAGCATATTTAAGGTAACTTCGACCTAAGTCGATATAAAATTGCAAACATCTTACGTATTATTTTGCTATTCAATCCGAGTTTAACAAAAACAATATAGTTTGCGTTACGATTAGGTAAGTTATGTGCCAATCTGGTGTAAAGTCCCTTTAAAACAAACCAATAATAGTTAAAGCATTCACACTTTTAAAAACAGTTTGAAACTGAACGCTGAATGTATATGTATTTGTATGCCTGAGCCGCATTATTATAATTGTAGTCACTGTCTTCAGATATCAGTTTACAAAGGAAATGACGATGCATCAATAAAAACTGAGCAGCTTTTGAGATTTATTAAACACAAATTCAAACATTTGTGGCCAGTCCTGCGATCTTTATGCTCATGGGTCATTAGATTTACTGATTATGTATAAATCCTAGTTTCAATTTATGGCAGGTAAACAAAGATTATGATTTTTACATAACGAAAGCACGCACACACATCATGTTAGAGTACGAAACGTTACTATTTATAGCGAGTTTTAACACACCACAACTGCCATCGAAGTGAATGAAAAGGATTTCAAAAGCATATACCTAAATACCCTATAAACAACCCTAATCTTCGGATTGTACAATATTTCTTAATTAAGGTATAGAAGTTCACCAAGTTAAATGCACTATGGAAATAACTTCAATATATCTGTATTTTATATAATCTTAAACGGTGAAGATGCATTTATTGTTTGTGGTAGCATTTATAATTCGAATGATACAATGGATACTTCAGGGAAAAGCGCATCAGCAACACATTTAACGATCATCTTGTTAAAAGGCAGTAGGCTTATTAGGCCCAGCATACATTGAGCGAGAACGTTGTTTAACATGACTCATCTGCCTAAAAAATGGAATTTAGAGGGTTACGAACTTATTCTACTACATGTTTGAGCAGATTAACATATTAATTTGACAGGATTTCAGTTACATATACGTATTCTATGTAGCTTACAATAATTGAGTCATCGTGTGAAATGCATTTTTACATTGATACACGATTTACGTGACATGATTCTTCATTTTTATTGCAAATATTTAAACTTCCTTATTTCAGTAAAATGATATAGAGTTTGGTAGGGGCTTTTTATCAATAACCCAAATTTTACAAAAAAAACCAAATCTTTAAACCTCACGATAGATATATGAACGATGTATGGACCATATGCGCGCACTAGAGTGGAACATCACAGTTGGATTAGGTTTATAGGTAACGTTTTTGATATTATTTTACTACATCTTCTTTATAATTCAAGCACTATTTAAGTTATTTTTAAATGCTCAATTTTATTTTTAAGTAGTTATTGTAATAATAACAAAATTTAGTAAATTAAAAGTGAAGTGTTGTTCTTCGCGAAAAGATAGTATTTAGCAGTAAATGAGTAGAGAGGATTGTAGTATTAATTGTAATATATCCAAATCTAGTACGCGAATTAAACAGTATTTATTAAAGGGGTAACGATCTTGCACTACCTCTAATTAAATGTTAGAGTACAGTTATCGCGATCTACAGCATATAGGGCGTATGTACCTTGGCCGCAAGCTCCGGTTGCTCTCTCTTATTTTGTAGATCTTCAAAATATAATTATCATTTAATATATAAGATTTTTTGGTGCATTTTTAATAATCGATCTAGTACGTTAAATAAATAAACAAACACAGATATAAACATAGGTGTTATTTTATCGTGTATGGAATCGTGTATTTGGTATAACACAAATGATTCCAAGATAGTACGCCAGTACACGAAGTAAGCAGTATATATCAAACGGGGACGCATATTTCTTTTATTTATGGCAGTATCACTAAGATAAGTACAAAGGTGATATTTATATCTGGAGTGGACATTTGTACAAATAAAAATGAGTTCAACGTCGAACATATATTGCAATATGTTTTGTTATTTGAAGATTTATATTTGCATCAGTAAATTTATGTGCATAAAATGAATAATATATGTGTCACAGAGAATTGCTTTTTTGCAGCTTGAATAAAAGCCACATGAAAGAAATATGCAATGGAATGCATTGTATGCTTACAGATCATCAAAACATCCGTATAGACATTGAATTCATATCAGGATGAAACACTGGATTTCACCTGTTAAAATAAATAGAAGAGAAGAAAGAAACCTATCGTTTGGTCTAACAATGAGAAATGTTAATGCGGAAATTTATTTAGTCTTTTCATAAAAATGGGAAGAAATGTTTGCATCAGAATAATGCATTTAAATCTCACATTAGTTTATGAATATACCTTTTAGAACTACATTTATATTATTGAATGTCAATTTAAAGTAAATGTTAAGTTAAATTGACAATTGACGTTGAGATTAAAAGACGTGTTGAAACTTAATGTTAACCAAATATAAAAAATCGATAACTTCAATTCATTGAACATAAAATTAACTGAGTGATATCGCGATCTACTTTCAGGAAATCAAAATAACAATGGAACACAAGAACAGTAATAACGTTGATCTCGAAGCATTAAGTAAAAGGAAAATTGAAGAGTATTCCGGGGCCATCGCCTATACCTTACTCGTCATAGTGTTTGGAATACTTGGCAATATCATGTCCGTCATCTTTTATGGGTTCAAAGTACCAAGGACATCTACAAATGTTATAATAACGGTGCTTGCTGCAGTTGATCTTATAGCGTGCGTCTTATTCTCCGACGAAATTATCGAACTTTGTTTTACAGTAACATTCAAAAACAAACCCGGCTGCAAAGTGATGTATTTCTTGAACCATTGGCTTGCAATTACGTCAGGTTTCATGCTATTGTTCGTTGCCATTGATCGGTACCGGAAGATTTGTCGACCTTTTGCATGGCAATTCTCAATAAAATCAGCCAAGATTTCATTCCTGATCATCGTTATTGCAGCAATGGTTCATTCTGTAAGATATCTCGTTATTTTGGATGTTGTTAATGTAAACGTGACAGAAGAAGAGAGTGATAAAACAATTGAAGCATTCTATTGCACGCACTCTGGATTAAAACCGCTATTACACTATTCCATGTGCTTGATCTTCTGACATTCATCATTGTCATTGGTGTGTGTATAGTTTTGTACATATTAATATCAAGAGCTCTATGGGTGTCGCGAAAGCATATCAAACAAGCTAATAGAGGAGAAAGAAGTTCAAATGACGGACATCATGAAGGGGCCAGTTCCAGTGTCTGGTATGCAGGAGCCAATAGTACAGGAGAAACCTCATTTTCTTACACACACAGCGATGATACAGTGAATGATGCTGTGATGCCTACCATGCAGCCGTCTTGTGTGCCATATAGTCCTGATCAAATCATCCATGAAAATCTTGATTCTAACTGCTGATCCTTTTAATACTTTATCAGGCGACGTTGCTGTTGTCAAGGACGTGGACAAAAGTTTTAAGATAAACCCTCATGGGGAAAACACACCAAGTGATTCCGAAAAAAACGTTAAAATATGTAACTTTCAAAAGCAACAATAATTCAAAAGATGACAGAGACATAAAACATCATGATAAGATAACAAAGCAATATCACGTTGAAAACAAGGTTGCCCTGATGATGATTGCCATAACAATCGCTTCTATATTTAGCTTCGTGCCATACTTTATTGTAAATCTTACATTAAAGCGGACAGAAGGCTCAAGCGAACAGGAATTCAGCGTTGGAATACAAATCGCTCTGAGATCATTTATATTGAATAATGCCATCAATCCTTACATAATTGGACTGTTTAATTCGAAGTTCAGACAATTTGTCAAGGAAATATTTTGTAAGTGTATCGGGGAAAATCGATTTTGAGTATTATTTGTTCAATTACTCCGATGTATGCATATGAAGTGGTCGTATTTAAATCCTGTAGCAGTTATATTAAAACTATCTTCGAAGTGCAGATTTCCTTATTATTATCAATAACAATCAATTATTGAATGTTCCAACCATTATTGCGATATAGTCATGATAGTATCATCATTAATAATTTCCTTTTTAAAATCTATATATTACTATATATTTGTAATTATTGAGTCATATGCCCTACCTAAGTTACAAACATACTAGTTCAAGGTTCTGTTTTTAGGGGTTCTTTATCCGATATTGTTAACATAGTCCATTCAATTAATCCGGAAAACAAATAGTTTTGTGTCAATGGCTTGTCTGTTCGACGAAAACGGAGCGCAGTATAAATCCCTTCGGCGTCAGATTCGCAGTTTAAGCTTGATTAAAGCTCTTAGTTAAATCGGCTGTACACAAATTCGGATGACGTAGCACTCAATGAGATGTCAACACGTGCACGTACGCGTACATGTAACGTTTTGCAAACCCTCAAAATTATTGGTGTTACGTTAACGTTTTCATTTACAAAACATTGTATAACCATTTTTGTTTTGCATTGATAGTGATTAATCTTCAATGCGCATCGAACTTAGCCAAAAAATGTTAAATGGTCCTGATACTACTTGTGCAGGTGAATTATTATGTTTATGTAGATACATGTATAATGTTGTATTTCTACTATTTTAATAAAAAAAACGCTTGTTAAAACTTTGAGGTGCATGCTTTTGTTACTTATGGAATGGTTTCTACAAATACTTTCAATGTACACAACTCTCATGCTCGTGCAATGAATATTGACAATAAAAACGAAATATATGTAGGACTTCGATAGAGTTCTTCTCAGTGGTCTTTATAAAGTAACAGTTTTTTTAATCTCTCAGAAATATTAAAAACATACTAGTTTAAATATAAAATGTCATGAACATGCTGTTTTGTATGTTGTAGATATATTGTCAGGTTGTTTGTACAATATGATAACAGTTGCGGGTCTTTTTGGCGTTTTAGAAATGACAACGCTATCAAAGCCACAAGCTTACTCAGGGTAAAAAAATAACGACAAAAGGGATAGTTCGCAAAGTATCATTTAAAGCCTCGCACGTTGGCGTTTATAACCCTCACAGTGTCACCTTGGTATTTAGCTTTTACACAAAACGTCTTTGAGTGTAAAAGGTCATCGCTACCCCCAGTAGCATCCGCATCATTTTTTTTAGTTTCGAACTCTCTGTTGGTGGATTTGTTTTAACATATGTTCCCGTCCAATTTAGGTCACAAGCTCTTACACAGCTGTGGTGTTGGCATGTTGGTTTACACATCCTATACATCATTTTCGCCACAATTCCTCACTCAGCAATAGTGTTGCAAAAACCAAAATCAACCAAATTTGTTTATAATTATTGAAATCAAATTTGTAATCAACCATGAATGCATTATTAAAAAATGATTTCCAATAAAAAATTGTCAAACCTTTAAATATATTCTAAACTCTATAATATCACCGATGAACTAAAAGCGAATTTCGTTTTAAATAGCAGACATAGCGTATGCTTATCTTAAATTTTATTAAAGTGAACACACAGGTTATCTTACCAAACACATATAAATTAATGTTATTTTTTCTGTCGAAGTTTAACAACATTATTTATATATTTTATTCATAAGCAAATTCATAAGCAAACACTGAAATATTTTAAGAGCTACTGCCATCAATAAATCACAATCAATGGTAGTGATAGTAAGGTTATTTTTTCATTATGATTAAAACTTAACCGCAAAAGGCTTACTTTCAAGTATCGCTTATTTAAAGTCAATGGCGTTTCATGAGCAATGTCAGGAAGTTATGTTAACAGTCTTATTTCTTGTAATGGACTTCTTTCTGGACAAAGAAGGCAATTATATTTTGTAATTATCTTAATAAAAGTGGTCTAGAGCTATATGGGTGTTCAGCTAACCAATTTCGTAAATACGAACTTATTTTAGCTCGATTGTGACGAAAGAATGAGAAAGTACCTTTAATGGGGATCCAACCCACGACCTCTTGGGTGAGAGACTGACACCTAAAATCTTGTTATTGACTTCTTTCTGGGCAAAGGACATAATTCATCACTCCTGATGTACAAACATAATATTATTTCGGCTGCTCTAATTCTGGCAATGACCATCAATACTGAGAACTCGAATGGAAAGTTTAATGTAAAAAAAATGCATTATTTTCTTCTTTTTGTAGAAAGGAGTGAATTATATTTTATATTCTCTGTATGGGTGTTCAGTTTACCTTATAGATGATGCCGTACTTATGTTCAACTGGTACAGGCGACGTTACAAAAAGCATGTTGAATCGAAATGCTAAGGAATATAATTGTTGTAACCCAGTACATATATTATGATTATTTTTGAATTAATATGTTCATTTATGAGACTTTTAATCAATATTTGCCATTCGCTAATACAAAAGTATACAGTGTTTCATATGTTTGCGCTGTTTGCAATATGGTATGTAATTTATTTAACATCAGCGACATACTTTTCAGAAGGAAAGTATGTGTTTTTCTATCCGAGGTTTAACATTAACTGATGTGATTAAGCTGTTACCACATCACATTATAGTGCTAAGTTATGGCAGAGGTAAATAGCAGCGAATGTTAGGCTTGCTAGCCAGGATAGGAGAAAAAAAACGCGGCGACCCAGGCTAATGGTAGCATGGAAGTTCCAAAACCCAGACAATTTCTTCCATTTTATGGCACCGACCGGCCCGGGCACCTACATGGGACAACGGCACTGAAACCAATGGTTACATTTGGGATTTAATTTAATTTAAAATTGTTACGAGGATTTTAGTATTGCTCACATTGAGAGCACGACAATCAACCATTGTAGGCAGTTCTGGCTGCTTTGACAGGTAACGTTCATGTTAGGCGCGTGCTCTGCTGGGCGACCATATTACATTGCGTGTGTAGGTCTGAATAAATACTATGAACATGGGCATTATGGTTGTTGTTAGTTTTTACACATTTTCTGGGTATGACACATCCAGTATCGAACTGTTACAAGTTGAACAATTGCTTATGTACTGGTACAAGTTCTCTACAAACAATATTTTTAAAAGTTAACTAGCTACCCTAACTTACTAAATGGAGTCTTTCGTTTAAAGTCTTTGTTATGTTAATCAAGTTCTTCGCTCATATATATACGCCTCCTTACTTTGTCTTCTTTCCATTGCTTTGTGGTGCAGGTCAGTGAATAATTTGATACCCCTCGTCCATAGAGCTGCCTAATCCATGTATAACCTCATCTAAACTGTATAATGAAATGGACACGTATCGAATAGGGATCGGTTCGTTCTGTTTTTATCAAACGTAAACAAAAGGAGTTAATCATTTAAAAGTTTAGCATTGACGTTAGAGAGGTCCCGGCCCTACATCGGTTTTGCGACCACATATTAAAAAGCTTCTACTGTGGTTGATAGTAGATTAAGCATAGCTCAACATAATATGCAGAGATTGTATGGTACAAAATGCATACCGTATGCTAACTTACGTAAGCTGACATCTTAGCTTTAACTGAAACAAGGCGTTCTATTTACATTGAGTCTAAATGTTCTGCTTTTTGTATTCCTTATAGAAGGGACAGACAAACTAATTCGGCGTGAGGCGTCATTGTTTTCATTAATTCTGACATATTTTGACCACAGAGACGGGATCCTGCCGTTGACGAAATAGAAAGGCTTGAATCACGCATAAATGATTAACGTCGTCTGTTTGGTACTTTTTACATAACTCTTATGTCCACTTCATATGTCCTTGAATGCATTATCAACTCAATATCATTGGCGATTGATACTTGTACATTATATATAGCCATAACATGTGATTTGAACTTTGATATTTATAAGGTTTCATCTCGACAAAAGATGGAGTCCGTATGTCATCAATTTAAACTGTTACAAGCAATCCTTGACGCTACTCGTTTTACCGAAACGTTTGATTCTCTTCTCGACTTAATCGTAGTTTTATAATTATATGATATTTTAAAATTTGGGGAAGGTTAAAAAGTTCTGATCAGTAAGTGAGTCATTGTCCTTTTCATTGCCTTTTACATCATTAAAATGATCGTTTAGATCAATATTCAAACGGACAATTTGACAAGGCGACTGTGTCAAACTTCGAACGCCTGTTCAATCATTTAATTGGTGTATATATTTTCACACAAATATCTTTTTAATGCCTGTAAGTTCATTTGATAAAATACGCCTTTTTAATAAATTAATTACACTTTAAAAGGTTGTAATGCAACCCCATAATTTCATTACGCAATTCGCAAATTACTCCGTCAATGACGAAAAGCCTACAGAGTGGCAATTGACCAACAATGACACGAATGCGAGCAGATATGCAGCCACGTCAACACTCTTGTTTTAACCGCTTGGCAAACGCATAATTATAAACTTGTTTTAAAACTTCGGGCTTCTTCTCTTTAAAAGATTTACGGAAAACATTCATCAATCCAACGTCAGTATCCCACTATCCCCACACACACCCTCTCAATGATGTCTTCAAATCGAACACTGGTAGGGCAAGTGTTCTGAATAACATATTTTCAGTCGCATAGGTACGTTATAATAGATGTCTGTAATTATACAGCTTATTTATTCGTTCAATCGTAGACTTTTTAACAATACATTTCCGTATTGGGAAGCACGTTTGTACACCAATTCTTGTATTTATTCGGTATTGTACGATTCCAAGGTTCGATGTTAAATATATAATAAAGAAACGCGTGAAAAGGTTCCGAATGAATATTTGCATCGACAGACGCTATCAAGTTAGAGTGATATTAACAATGTTCAATTCTCATTTGGGTACAATAAAAACGTCAAAATGTTATCCAAAATCTAATATCAACGTCGTTATGATTAAAATATTTGGAATAATAAAAATATAGAATAAATAAGTTATTCGTGATTGTGCTGTACAATACGGCATATATTTGAACTCATAAACAACTAGGAAACCACATTGGACTCGACTAACGGCTTGTCCAATATGGTTTTCCAAGATGTGTACTCATCCAAAAATATCTTCGTACTGTATAGAATCATAAATAACCTATACTTTTCTATTTTCTTAGAATATAGTGTAAACATTTTGATTTGATATGCAAAACAACAACGTTTTCAAAATGGAAATATATAAGCGACTGTAAGTTTATTTCACTTGCTTCTTGAACGGATTAGGTTATCTGACCAGAGGGAATGTATGTAAGCTGGTTATCTTTGGGAGTTACCAGTTATGCACAGTGCCTGATGTTCGGATTTTCTAATCCAGACCGGAATCATATAAATGAGTATTGTTCTTATATACCGTAAACATTCAAGAAGCTGATAGCTGTATTGCGAATTTTAACACACCACGCGTGAGTTGTTATGAACTGACGTCAAATGCGCATAAATCTTTACAGTTGACGTCAAGCAGTCCCCACAAAAGGTCTTACTTTACGCAGTTCAAACGTGTTTAAATTAATGTTATTTAATGGGAAGATTAATGGTGGTACTGTTCGTAGATGTAATAATTAGATTACTCACAATAAATTATAGACTGACATATCATTGTATGGTTTTAATTGTTTCGCGTGACTCATCAACAATGGAAGTGAAAGGTCGAGCAGTTTGACTCATTTATCTCATCGGCAAACAAGATAATAGAGGTCGAAGGTCCTTATAATTTATCCATTGAACAAACATTTGTCAATATGAAACAATGGTCTGTTAAAGAAAACAGAGGAGAATAAAGGAGCCTATCGGTTGGTCTTGCATTGAATTCGACCTGGTGTATTCGTAAGAGTAGTATGCTTTCAATAAGAATGTTTAAAGGCAAATTCAAGTACATTGGAAGTTTTGACAATATACGTTGAGAATAAACATGTGTTTGAACTTGATTTTAACCAAGTATTTATTATACATAACACCAATTATTTGAACACTAAATTTATTGAAGCGTGTATCTAAATGCAGTAAGTCAGGGAATTATAAAATGGATTACAACAGCAGTTTAAACGATGATCTCGAAGCATTAAATAAAAGGAACATTGAGGACTATGCCGGTGCGATCGCCTTTAATCTGCTCGTCATCGTGTTTGGAATACTTGGCAATACTATGTCGATTGTGTTTTACGGATTCAAAGTACCTAGGACGTCTACAAATGTGATGATAACGGGGCTCGCTACAGTTGATCTGATAGCATGCGTATCATTCTCCGTCAAAGTTATCGAACTTTGTCTTACAGTTACATTCAAAAACATATTAGGCTGCAAATTGATGTACTTTTTGAACCATTGGCTTATAGTCACGTCAGGTTACATGCTATTGTTGGTGGCTATTGATCGGTATCGGAAGATTTGTCGACCTTTTGCATGGCAATTCTTAATCAAATTAGTACTGATTTCATTCCTGATAGTCGTTATTGCAGTAATGAGTTATTCGGTGAGGCATCTTGTTACTATTGATGTTGTTCACGTAAATGAGACAGAAACAAAAAGTGACAAAACAATTGAAGCATTCTATTGCACGCACTCACAAGACCCGAGATTAAAAACCTTATTCCATTATCTTGATCTTCTGGCATTTATTATAGTTATTGGTGGATGTATAGTGTTGTACCTTTTGATATCAAGAGCATTATGGATGTCAAGAAAGCATATCAAACACACTTACAAGGCAAAGAGGAATTCAGCAGACGGGCAACAAGATGGTGCCAGTACCAGAACCTGGCATAGGGGAGCAAATAGTACAGTAGAAACGTCTTTTAATAACACTCACATCGGTAATATAAAATATGATGAAGTGGAGTCTACCAGCAAGCCTTTATGTGTGCTATATAATTCTGATAAAATTTGCCATGAAAAGCTTGACTTGAATGCTGATCCCTGTAATATTTTATCAGGCGACAATGCTGCTGCCAAAGACATGGACACCCGTCTTAAGATAAAATCTCATGGGAAAGACAAAGCTAATGATGCCGATAAAACGTTTAAGTTTGCAACATTCAAAAGCGATTATGATCCTAAACATGATTCAATACATCGTTCAAGGATAACAAAGCTATACCACGTTGAAAAGAAGATAACCCTGATGATGATTGTTATATCATTAGCATCAATAGTTAGCTTTCTGCGGCACTTCATTGTAAACATAACAGTAAATCAGAAAGCAAGTGTAAGCGAACAAGAATTCAGCGTTGGAATACAGATCGCTTTTCGATCATTTATATTAAATAATGCGGTCAATCCTTACATAATTGGACTGTTTAATTCGAAATTCAGACAATTTGTTAATGGCTTTGTTTGCAAGTGCATCAGGAGAAATCGAGTTTAAAGGTTTTATTAAAACGAACTTCAATCATACTTTTACGTAATGCATGTTGTTATAATTTTGTTGCAATCAATTATTTAATGTTCAAATAATATTTGGGCAATATTCCTGCTTTATCACCATTAATTTTGGATTTATAAAATTTGACCATGTATAATTTATATTTTAACAAGGTTTTCAACGAAAACCAGGTTATTGGAATGGGGTTGGTTGTTGGGCACGCGGTCGGGCGGGTTGAGCGGGTAGTCGGGCGTGCGATTGTCGAACTAGTGTGTCTAGCGAATAACTTTAGTTTCGTTCATCTTGTTGACAACAAACATAATATACAGTAATAACACCAGGATAGGTGAAGAGAGCTTGCTTGGGATTGCTTTTGGGTCCGCTCCTTCAAAGGTCACGGTCACAGTTTCTTAAAATAGAAATTTGTTTACGGCGATTTATTATAGTTCCGTTCATCATATCGAAACCAAACTTGGTATTTATTTTGAAGTGACAACAAGTGACGAGTATGCTTGGGATCGCTTTTGGTTCCGTCATGTCAAAGGCAATGTCATGGTATTTGGTGAATATTCAGTTTCGTTCATCATATGGACACAAAACTCAGTGAATATTAAGAATTAATGATAAGCTCGCTTGTGATTGTTTTTCAAACCGTCATTTAAAGGTCAAGGGCACCGTTACGGTCACTTCATATAGAAAGTTCGTTTCCGAAAAAAATCTACAAATTCTGTCATCATATGGACACCTTACGTGTATATTAAGCATATTTTAATGACGTGTTGAGTCCATTCCGTCAAAGGTCAAAGTCACCGTAATTAAATTTCGTTCCGAGCAAACAACTCTATTGTGACCAAATGTGTTTCATGTGATTGTGTTTTGTTGTTTTTATGCGGGTGGGGGAGGAGGGGCTGGGGGTCTTCTAGGGTCAATGCCAATGTCAGTGTTACTATAAATAGGAACAGTTGAAACTGAATCTCAAAACGAGGACTGAATTTCTTCAGTCAATCATTAAAACCCTTGTTTAGTCTTATTCTGATTGTATTAAAGTCGTATCCTCATCTGAAGTAGCATACATACGAGTTAACATTGGCAGGAACTCTGATGCTTTAACTTTTAGGGAACTGTTTACCCGCTACTATTTCGATTCATGCATAATACAGTTAGTATCAAAATCATTTTTGCGTCAAAAGCTCGACTTTTCCCTTTTAAACTCACTTCCGCGTTGTCGTTACCGATTAAGCTTAATAAATGCTCTTTGTGAAATCACAATAGTGTACAAATGTCCGTTAACAGTTATATTATATGCTTGAAACCTTATGAGCGTCGTTAGTGGTTTTATATCAGCCTGTTATATTTCTCTTAAATTATATTAATAGAACATATTGCCCTTTAAGTTATTTTGTATTATGTTATTCGTGCTAACTATTTTCATATTCTCAGCAACGGCTAGTATGAATGATTAAGTTTGTGCAGCAACGTTTTAGGATTAAATTGCTTCTACATGGAAGGTCAAGTTTTTTTTAAGTCTAACGTGTTTCTAGTAAGTATATTCAAATGTTTTCATTAAAAAACACTATCAAGCATTATGGCCCTGTTCTGTTGTCCACAAACATCCGATATCATTGTGTATTGCACGTTTAAATTGTTGATATATTGTGTGGTACAAACATAGGTGTCACTAAAATGGTCTTTATGGCATGAGTTTATATTTACAAATTTGTATGGCCATGCCTTGATAGTGCATGTTACATTTTGGTTTCTATAATAAAACATATTGTGTTTCGTTTGTAGCGATACACGTCATTTAATGTGAATAAATGACATTTTTCAGTTTCCATCCTGGTTTGTCAATTACTCGAAGCAAATGAACTCAACTCATACTTTTAAGAGAGTACTCATAAAACATATTGTGTTAAATTTATAATGCGTATCGAATTTATATAAAGGAGGGAAATTCTAACCAGTGTATTTTTATGTTTATGTGGATACGTGCATAAAGTA
Source organism: Mya arenaria (assembly GCF_026914265.1). Taxonomy (NCBI): domain Eukaryota; kingdom Metazoa; phylum Mollusca; class Bivalvia; order Myida; family Myidae; genus Mya; species Mya arenaria. The sequence continues at coordinate 51,359,037 of NC_069131.1, read as the reverse complement.
TCTTATTTTTTAAGTGCAATAAATAATAAATCTTGTAAACGGTTATACATTTTTTTAAATAGTTATATCGGTTCAAAGTAGAAATAATAACCTTACACTTATTCTACTAAATACGTTTTGCATCCAGTATAATGGTAATGGCCATTTTCGTTTATGTTATTCAGGGGACAGCAGTTAAATTATATATCATAGATGTCGAGATTCATACTATTTATATGAAGGTAAAGGTTAAAACCGTGACAGAATATAGCTCCTTCTTAATCGTATATATTGACACATATATCAAATATATAAAACATGGTATGAAGCTCCATCATACAAAACAAAAAGCTGCAGAAAAATGCATGACATCACTCCCAATTCTGTTGAGGATAAGATATTATCATTATGTATCGAATCAATTTTCTCATATTGTGTTTGCCTAGCAGTTCTTATAATACGGTTAGCATGATTGCGTATCGTCCTTTACGCACGCCAGTGGTATTCATTTTTCGAGAGTCCGACTCTTTTATATGGGTTTCGTCTTTGACGGATTAATTTACGAACTGTATTATGAAACTAAAGGAGTCCTGAGTGCGTTATTTTCTTTGACGGTATACATATTTTACAAAAAGTCATAACTTGATTAGTGAATGTTTTAGCGTACCTATCTATATTTGTGTGAAAACTCCTGCCAAAAGATGACACATGCGATCGGAGGTCGACTCACTCCGGACTTGAATTTCAAAATTAAATAAATAGGGCAGTGATAACAAACAAACTGATACAGGTATGTTCCCTTACACCACATTGTAAATCGGTATCTGATGATGAAAATAAGAATAAGTGGAGAAGAGATTCTGACATCTCGATAAAATGAGTAGCGTCCGTGACTTGTCAGAAATTTAATAGTTGACATACGGACTCATTTTTTAATCGAGATGTAAAATATTTTATTCATATCACGGTTAAAATATCCTGTAACGATTATGCCTTTTATACAAGTATTAACCGCCAATGCAATTGAGTTGGTAATGGATCAAAGTACATACGAAATGGAATATGTATATCTGTAAAAAGTACATAACAAAAGGTTCAGTTTTAATGCGTATTTTCATCCAAATACATTTTACATCATTAATTTCAAAATCATGTCGCTCTAATACAAATTTATCAGATAAAATGAAGAAAATGACACCTCTATATTGGTCAGTTGAACTTTTTCTTCTAAAAAGGAGTATGAAAGGCAAGAAAAAGCAACTCATGAGATTCAACGTCTGGCGTGTGCAATGTTTCAGTAAAAGCTAATATATCACCGTGTAAATCAGCATAAAGAATGTCTGTTTTGCCGAAGAAACTTTTCACATTGTAATTTACTATACTTAGACTGCCAACAAAGGCAGTAGAGGATTCGGAAGAAGTGGTCGACAGAGATGATTTTGGATTGTGATGTTCGTGAACACCACTTGGAAGGAGTAACAACTGAACAATCAATGAATTAATTCAAATTTAGGTTAAATGCTCAGCACCTTTTGCTTGAGTTTGATAAAAACAAACCGACCCTCAGTCGATACCAGCCTATTACAATAGACATTTAAAATCAAGTGATATAGGGGTCAAAAAGCTCTATAAATAAGGAATATATACATACTGTCTGACCTGTGTCACGGACACATACGGAAAAGAAAGAGAAAGAGGGAAGAAAAGATGTATGGGGAAAGTACTTGAGTAACATAACTAGAACATATAAAATGAAAGTTCCATTATGAAGTCAGTGTTTAGGTAAATGTTTTTTAGTCTTTATATAAATATTAAATGTGAAATGCGAATAAGAATATTATAGTACAACTGCGGGTAATGTGTGAAAAGCTTTATGGAAAGGAATATTTAAGGTTAACAGCTTCTTAGTTTATATTCCATGTTTGTTAAATGTGTCAGGTAATTTCTGTTAAATTATGCATTTTACAAATTAATACAAGTGAAATTTATATGAGTGTATGTTAACCTCAACAATACAAATGATTGACTAAGACTATGAAAGACTAAGAAAACAACTTGGGTATAATACAGCTAGTTCGTGGTACAGTGTACAAAGAAAATGGTATATGCGTATTTCTTATTGATAGACAGCAGATTAAAAAAACATTCACAGCTAAGTTTCGAGATACGAGGTATATTACTTAGTTACTCTATCACAAAACAAGTTGTATAAGGTAATTACATACATTTAAAATGAATGTACACTACTCTATATGTATTTACACATATATATCAATACACATAGATACACCATACACATATATATATATAGAGAGAGAGCGCATGTATATACACGTTCTTCACAATTTGGCACAAACAAAGTATATGAATTTGGATAACTTAAATGAGGGGGATGGTATGCTTGGATGCAATCCATGTACTTGAATATTTCATGAGGAAGGGGGGAATGTGAGTTGTACCCATATGGAACCAGGGCTGAAACCCTGTTGATTTCGGCCATGGGACCTTTCAGTTTTAATAAATATATTTTCATGTGTAAGTGACAGGAGAATGTTTTTTTCTTCCTTAAGTTTTCTACACAAGTATGCTATGTTTAACCCCTAAGTTTTGTTAGGTGCTTGTTTATGAAGGCACTACATTTCTTTGTCTTAATTCTTTTCTTATAACTTTATGAAACAAATTTCACTATGATGTATATTTGGTCTGTCCTTGGGCCTACCATTTATGTGGGACCTGTCAATATCCTTTGGCAATATGTCGATACCACCTTCCTTGGTCACCTGTACAACAACAGAGTCAGTGTTCTCTCTTGGCTGCTCTTTAATGTTGCTTATGAGTACACAGTTTCCTCTGCTGTACTGGCTCACTTTAACTATCTACGTGAAAACCCTAAGCCTCTTACTTCGACACTTCTTCTTTAAGGGTCTGTAATTTTTTCATGGAAAATAGTGTTGACTATAGCAGTTAAATCATCCCTTAATGACTCCCTAAGACAAGTCACTATTCGCTGGATTTCCACGTCAGACAGGATGGACTGTTGATGGTTGGTTGGCATCTGAGATATAATGTATAATATGGGCGATTGCATGTCGACTTGTAATTTGAGAGGAGTATAAATATACTGAAGTTGTTGTTGCCGTTGAAGAGGCGTACAATATGCAAATGCATGTCTGGTATTGACAGGGGTTATTTTAAAGTTTCTATGTGTCTCAGTTGCCATTGCGATTATATTTTCATTTGCACTAGACATATCAATTATAATATCAGGTTTTTGAGTAGTGTTAACCCAAATGTTACACTTATTTATTTTACGTTACTGATATCTGAGCCAGAGGAATGTCTTTATTTTTTGTCTAACGATTCAGTGCTAGGGGATGTAACTTTTTTGTTTTTAAATCTTTTTCTCTTTGTGAGTCTGTCGAGGCTTTCTGATGTGGGTTTGGCTTTGATTTAGGGTCAGATTTTAGGTATTTACCAATTACATATTATCTGATTCAGATCTGCACTGGGAAAATGTTGTTAAATTGTGTTTTTACATAATTTGAGATATGGTAGAAAAACATGTTGGTTGACACCGGGAGTAGCACTCAACAAAAAGTCACTTAAGTGCACATAAATCAGTTAACAGTAATGTTATTAAGTTAAAACTTTAAGTGTGCCCTAAAGCGTTTTATAAAAACAACCTGTTATATGACTCTAAATTTAAATATTGGAATAGGAGTCCCTTCTTGGGATTGTTTGTTTAATATGTTTCATGCAAATTACTTTCTTTCATATATATATGTGTAACCGCGGATATGAATGATTAAGAAAAAAAAACTTTGATTATGAAAACAAGAATGAAAGCATTTTATAGAAAGTGTTAGTAGAAATAACTGTACAAATAATTGTAACAAAGGCAAAATATGATCCATTAAAGAAGTAAGCAGTATTTATTGAAGAGAAAACAATATATTCGCAGAATCACTATGATGTGCACATACATGTAATTTATCATGTGTTGGCTCGTACGTTTTGTACAAAACAAATAAGTTCAATGTTGAACAGATATCGCAAAATGTATGTTTTGTCATGATTTTCTCACGGAAGATTAGTATTGTATGGTTTGGTTACAATACTTGACAAGATGCGGAATTCAAGTCAGTATGAAACTGAGCTGTTGTTTCTTAATACAATGAGGAATGTGAATGCGGAAATTAATTACTCAGATGGTATTCCCATTATAAAAAATTCCGATTCGTTGGCATAAAAATATTCAATCCAAACTAGCATAATTGTAACAGTCATATGTTAAAGAATTACAAACTTCCTTTTTTATGTCAAAGTAAAATGTAAATCAGTATGAAGTGTTGTCTTAACACCCAACAGTTTGATGATTAACGTTAGGTTACAAACGTGATTTAACTTCATATTACGTTAAAGTATAACACCGATAATTTCATTGTTTGAAAATTAAATTTAATTAATATTATCGTTTCCTTTTTCCAGGGAATCAATGACTTTTACAATGGAAGACAATAGTTATAACGATGATCTTGAAGCACTAAATAAAAGAAAAATTGAAGAGTACACTGGGGCCATCGCTTTTACCGTGTCTGTCATAGTGTTTGGAATACTTGGCAATATCATGTCGGTCGTGTTTTACGGATTCAAAGTACCAAGGACGTCTACACATGCAATAATAACGTGGCTTGCTATAGTGGATCTTACAGCATGCATCTTATTCGTCGACGGAATCATCGAACTTTGTTACACAGTTACATTCAAAAACAAGCCCGGTTGCAAAATTATGTATTTCTTAAACCATTGGGTTGTTATCACGTCAGCAGTTATGCTATTTTTTGTGGCTATTGATCGGTACCGGAAAATTTGTCGACCCTTTGGATGGCAATTTTCAATTAAATCAGCCAAGATTTCATTCCTTATTACCGTTATTGCAGCAATGGATAAATTATCTTGTAACTATGGATGTTGTTCATGTAAACGTGACAGAAGCAGATGGAAAAACAATTAAGGCATTCTATTGCACGCACTCAAAAGACCCTGCATTAAAAACCGCTATTACCGTATTTCATGCTTTAGATATTCTGACAATTATCATAGTTGTCTTCGGATGTATAATTTTGTACGTTTTGATATACAGAGCTCTATGGGTGTCACGAAAGCATATCAAACACACTTACAAAGGAAAAGGGAGTTCAGTAGAATGCTATCAAGAAAGGAAGGGTACAAGAATTTGGTATGAAGGAGCCAGAAGTACGGAAGAAACATCATTTTCTAAAACACAAGAAGATTTTGCAAAGAATGATGCAGTAAATTCAACCACAGAGCCTTCACTTGTGCCGTCGATACAGAACACAATCCGGCACATACAGTTTGACTCAAATTCTGATGTTATATCAGGCAACATTGCTGCTGTCAAGGATAAGGACAGATATCTTAAGATTAACACTCATGGGGAAGACAGACCAAATAATATCAATAAGTCGTTTGTTACTTTTCAAAGCAACAATGGTTCAAAAGATAACGGAGAAAGAAGACATCATTCTAAGAGATCGAAGCAATATCCCGATGAACGAAAGATTACGCTGATGATGATTGTCATAACACTAGCATCTGTTTTTAGCTTCGTGCCCTACTTTATTGTAAATTTAACAGTAAAACAGAACGAAAATGCAATGGAACAAGAATTCAGTGTTGGCATACAAATCGCTATGAGATCATTTATGTTAAATAATGTCATTAATCCGTACATTATTGGATTGTTTAATTCGAAGTTCAGACAATTTCTCAAAAGCATTTTTTGCAAATGTATCGGAAGAAATCGATTTTGAACATGATTTGTGAAATAATCCCCAAGAGAAACATACGTAGTTGCCATAGGTATCTATTTTTACTTTTTTATTGAGCAGTATTGCAAAATGCTCACACTAACGTTCTGATTTCTTTGTCATATTCAATAACAATCAATTATGCTTAAACTGTCTTTGGGCTCCTCCTGATATAATAATGCTTAAATTACTTGTATAAGAATATGCATGTGTCATGCCCTAATGAAGTTATATACATACTGGTTGACTAGTGAAGGAGCTCTTTTTGGCGGTTGTTTACACGATCCTGTTTACAGAATTTATACGATTCATAGAGCATACAATTAAAATCAAAATCATTTTGTTTCAATAGCTTGACTATTCGACGGACCGGTTCTAAAGCCAAACATCGCGTCGGCGTCGAATTCCTGCATATATATCAATTAAATGTCATGTTCGTTGTTGTTGTTTTTATACAATTCACCTGTAGTGTATATGTCTCTTTTCAAAATCATGAAATATGCTTTTGGGGTTTTTATATATAGCTAGAATGCAATCTTCTATAGTTCCTGTATGTAAATAACCACTGATATGAATGGTTTAACATAATAGAGACCGTTATATACAGTTTAACTCTGAAGGTTAGGATCTTTTTACACTAAGACAATTTTGTTAAAGTTAAGAGGGCAATTGTTTATTATATACTTAAAAGTAATTCATTATATATTTCTCTTTTTCTGTGTGTGCGATATCATTTGCTATTTGACGTGTAAACTGTTGATGTACTACTTTTTACAATAATAGTTTCTAAAAGATTGCGCTTTTTTCTGATGGCTGTTTTAAGACATTGAATCTAAAAAGTATTGTTCTGGTATGGATGTAAAACAGTTTTTATCGTCAAATGTTTACAAAGTGGCAAAAAACCAATTTCGCATTTTTAAGCTTTTAAATTGATTTCATTTCATATAAGGTTACTTTGAACACTTAGTTAAGTGTTTAAACATTAGACATTTTTTTTTACAAATTCTAGGTTTAGTTAATAGGGATTTTTGTTGATTCCCGAAATTATTAATAAATACATGTTTACGAATGCACTTACGGATAGGTAAAATGACAGATTCTGTATGTATGCCAGGCATAAAACGGTAGTAAGCGACTGTTGGGATTTTCTGTTATTTTTTACTTTCGATTTCGGCTTGTAAATATGAGGTTTTGTGTTAAAATAAACAAACTTATATGTCTTAAGCGTAAGGCAAAATACCATTATATAAAAATGCGAATACGTCCACTCGTGTTTAGACTGTCATTAAAATATCAACAACCTGTAAGTATCCTGCCATTCTATTGTCATTCATTTAAAACGTGATCAGTGTCCTCGGCGATATCAGACAATCAAGTTATATTGGTTTAATTGTGTGAAATTATATCCCTTTTTTGACTAAGAATATTTAAAAAATAGTATCCCTTTATACAGAAAAAAATGAAATAAGTTAATTAACTTTGTCAAGTGTTTAATTTAAATAGAGGAACATTGTTGCACGTCTTAGAATACTGTCTTATTTGCACGACCTATGAACTATGCGTCGGAATAGTCGAGCGTAATGTCCTCCTCTTGTCCTCCTCTTGTATCCTATATTTGTTTTCGCATAACTTGTACCAGAATGTCCATTTGTTTGCCTTTACGATTATGCTAATAACATTGAAAGTGTGTATATATATATATATATATATATATATATATATATATATATATATATATATATATATATATATATATATATATATATATATATATATATATATATATATATATATATATATATATATATATATATATATAGCAATTGCTTTGTATGCAATAAAAGAGAGGTTGCGAGACAAACACTAGTACTTCCACGTCAACGTGTAACTATCCTTAAAAGTAGCTGCTTTACTTTTAAGGTGTTTGAATAAAAGTTGGAACGGCATTCACAAATACAGTGTCCCTCGTGACTTTGTTCTCATGTCCGGTTGGATGACGTAGCACTTAACAATTGGTCAACATGACCTTCGTGCACATGCTACGTTCTGCAACCCCCAATTTATTTATGTTACATACGCGTTTCATATGCATAACTGTATGACTTGATAGTGTATATAATAATATATTTTGGTTTGCAAGTATTGTGCTTAATACCAACGGGAAAAGTAGGAAATTGTTCTGATTTATGGTGATATGTATTTTTATGTTTATGTAGATAAACATATGTTGTTTTTATAATAGTGCAACAAATAATAAATCTTGTAAAAAGTTGCTGATACATATTTTGTTATTTAAGGATTCGTTTCTATGAATACTGACAGTTTACTTAATTCGCATAGGCGTGCAATACTTTATAACAGTAAAAACGAATAATAAGTGAAAAAAACTTTTATTTATAAGACCTCGACAGAACAATTAAAAGTGTTATTTGCATAGCGACTTGTTTTTCTTAGCTCAATAATAATAGAATTCATACTAGATCAAATAATGATGGTTACGGGTCTTTGTGGCGTTTACGATAAGTCAACCTATGCAATGTTACAAGCTTATTCAAGGTAAAAATGATAACGATAAAGGAGCAGGTTTGCGTTGTCTCATTTCCAGCATTGCAATTTATTTGAAAAGCATCAAAATTTTAATTCAATATGTAATCTTAATACAAAAATATTGATAACATTCAAGTATCTTTTAGTCGAACATATGCAAAATGAGTATTTAACATGTTTCGGAATCTTAACCTTATATATCTATATACCTTAATGGCCTCCGCTTACTTAAATAATTGTGTGTCCATTGATTTAGCGTGACCAAAGCATATCTTGTATTTGCGTGTTAAGGTTAATCGCACACTTACCGAGCCATGGTGTTTGTTGGAGGCAGATGGCAACCCATGCCGCCTTTCCTGGCCATCTTTTTAAAATATCTTACTCAGGCACAGTATTGTCTGATGTTGGTTGGCGTGCGGGTACATGCTGATGCTGGATCTTCCATGTTTATCATTTTACTTGTAATCTCTTACATAGGCACCGTGTTGATATGTAGGAAAAGAAACCTAGCCGGTAACATCGCAGACCATTTTATATTTACAATATCTTACAAGCACACAGTGTTGCTTGGCAGAGGTTAGAGTCCTCCCGCAACGTCATTTTTGTTTACTTTCAACTTCTCTATCAGTTGGTCGACAGGTTTTTAATATATCTTTCCGTCAAATTTAAAACTCAATCTCTTACTCAGCCATGATGTTGGCCCGTATCCACTCCATCTATAAATTAAGTCACAATAGAAGACCAGTTATTTGTTGACAATGATTGAAATCAAATTGGTTATCATGTATGGCTGCATTATAGGCAAGTAAACCCAATCAACAAGTGTCTCATTTTTCATATAAGTATATCCTTAAATCCAAAGTTAAAGTGACACTCTTTTCAAAATCAATACATACACATGTATAACAAACATCAATTTTGACAAACCTTTAACTGCTTACTAAATAATGCATTTATGGAACACATTAATTATTAATAACAAGTTTATAAACATGTATTTTATAGCAGAAAGCGCAAAAACTTTAAATGATTGGTGAATGCTTAAAAGTTTACTGTGTTTTGCTTTAGTCTCATCAGGTAGAAATACCATGTTTTATGCTCATTTCTTTCGAATTAAATTCCGTATCCTTCATATGAACCATTGTTTTCGACATTTATTCATCCTTTATGGAATATTAAGACAGAATTATTAATTGTGGTAAATCTTATTTGGGGGTAAGAGTGCATCTTTAAAACAAACAAAAAAAACATTAAAATGTGAACTTTGTTTCGAATGAAAATCATTGCGTATGAATATCTTTATTTTAAAAATCAATACAAATTTTATTTCACCCAAAACGTATAAAATAGTAATAATTCCTTCTGTTTCAGTTGATCAATATGATTTATATATATTGTTAATAAGCAAACGCTGAAATATTTGAGAACTATTGGGCCACTATAATCCTAACACATTGTTTTGTTTTGACGGAAACGGGCGATTTGGCGGTGACTACCGAACCCATTTTGACCGTGCTCTGGTGAATATTTGTTGTCTGGCATTAACACGCTCAAAATGATTTGTGAAAGGAAATGTATCGGTTCTATTAAATTTACGTCGTTACTTAAGTCTGATATTTTAACAATAATGATAAAAACTAGTCCTGTTTGTATACATACATGTAGCTTGAATAGGCTCTGCTTAGTTTCGTTCGGTTTTGAGCCTGTATAATAGTGAGCAAAGCTTTAACACGTATTCTATATTTGGGGTAAAGTTTTAACAGATGTATAATTAGCAAATTTGATAAAATGATATTATTATACATTATATAAGCAATTAGAAATGCTGAATGAACTTAATTGATGAGTGATGTTCGGTATTTGCTTCTTTTTTAATTTAAGATAAAAGTTACTGAATAAAAGGATAAATAGATGACATTATAGTTTTCTGTATTTTGAATTAAGTCAAAAGAACGCGATGGACTGCGTTGCATTGTAAGATATATTTCAATTCATAGCTAAAACCTATTCTACAAAATTGATTTTAAAATGTTAACAAAGGTTATGGACAGATCATACTGAAACTCATTATCGACAATGCTCTCGCATTTGTTAAATTGTTCAAACAAGATCATAAAAGTCCGCATGTAATAATCAGTGACTCGTAGTTCATCATGAGCAATTAATATTAAGACGGTAACATTGTGCAATATTCATTAGTTCCATTATAATTTATGATTCGAAATTACATTAATGTAATAAAAGTATAACAGTTATGTAAAGATACCGCGCTTAAACATTCGTATATATTGAGATGTTGATGATTTATTCAAGCCCTATGACCTCAATGTTTGCATTTACTAGGGCTTAAAGAGATCGACAACTGGTCAAACATTGTAAGTTGCATATAATGTTTCTTAAATATATCAATATATTTGCACTTGCAAGTTTAGCCTTTGGAACAATTTCCTAGTTCTCTTTTTCTCCATTGCGAAGTTCGGAACACCTGGCATATATTAATAGCCGAAGAAATCTGTATAGTAAATCACATAAAAGTGCTGTCATTGTTTTTGTTATCATTAAACATTAAATAATCTACCAAGTTGATATTCGAGAGAAATTATGTGTAAAGGAAGAAACCTTGCAATGTAAGTTTTAAAATCTTAAAAACCGCCAATATATAAATTGAGGGCGATTCACAACTGCAATTATGCCGGCAGAAACCACGTCGTTAAGTCCTTGAAAAAAGAAATTGAAGAATATTTTTGTAAGATTTCTGACAAATAATTTTGTTCTCTTTGCAGATGTTTTTTTCAATGATGCTTTAAAAAAATGATAAGATGATATAAAAAATGCAAACAGATGTTTAAAAAATAGATCATTATACTTAAAGTTACAAAATACAGTACACTTATGACAATTATAATTGTATTCAGTATGAATATACGCTTTCACTTGTCAATGGAAAATAAGACAATGACATATGATAAATGACATATCCTAAAAAGTATTAAAATGCCATATAAAAAAATGTTATAGTTTCCTAAAATTTGTCCGATTTTGTTGCATTTGGAATGTTCATTTGAACCTGAAATATTGTTAAAGGTTTTCTAAAAATGAAACATAAACAAAATATTAAAAATAGTGCCTAAGCCGTAAATCCATAACGTCATTTTTTAAGACCATAATATTGTGAGCAATTATACGTTAAATTATACACGTATGGGTTGCAATAAATTTAGAGATCACTTTCTTTTGTGATACATTTTGTTATAAATTGTTTATCAATTAACACTATTCTTTCAATACTAATATCACACTGGGTCATACAACCTCAAAATGTAACCTTATTTCCACTGGCTCAACACAATGACAAATTTAATGTACTTCGGGTATCTTAAGCATATTGAAAAGCTGTAGATATCATAAAGACTAACATTTATGAAAGTATAAAATACAGGAAGCTTGGTTCTGTGTTTCCTCTTCTTTTACATCTTAGCGCATTTGTATCATAATAAACGGACAAATTCTGATTTCGTAAGGCCTCTGTGAACTACAAGTATCACAGGCTGACATATATCACAGGCTGACATATATCACAGACTGACATGTATCACAGGCTGACATATATCACAGACTGACATATATCACAGACTGACATATATCACAGACTGACTTGTATCACAGGCTGACATATATCACAGACTGACATATATCACAGACTGACTTGTATCACAGACTGACATATATCACAGACTGACTTGTATCACAGACTGACTTGTATCACAGGCTGGCATGTATCACAGCCTGATCCGTATCACAGGCTAATATATATCACAGGCTGATCCGTATCACATGCTGACATGTATCACAGGCTGATCCGTATCACAGGCTGACATGTATCACAGGCTGACATATATCACAGCCTGACCCGTATCACTGGCTAACAAATATCACAGACTGACATGTATCACAGACTAACATATATCACTGGCTGAAGTGTATCACAGCCTGACCCGTATCACTGGCTGGCCCGTACAACAGGCTGACCCGTATCACAGCCTGACATACATCACGTGGTGACATATATATCAGGCTAACCCATATCACGGCCTGACCCGTATCATAGCAAGATATTTATCACAGGCTGACCCGTATCACAGGCTGACATTTATCTCAGGCTGATATATATATATCAGCCTTTTACATATCACAGTCTGACATGTATCACAGGCTGACATATATCACAGGTTGACATGCATCACAGGCTGACATGTATCACAGGCTGACATATAGCACAGGCTGACATATTTCACAGGCTGACATATATCAAAGGCTGATAATATCACAGACTTACATAAAGCACAGGCTGACATGTATCACAGACTGACATACATCACAGACTGACATATATCACAGACTGACATGTATCACATGCCGACATATATCACAAGCTGACAGACATTACAGGCCGACATGTATCTCAGGCTGACATGTATAACAGGCTGCCATATATCAAAGGCTAATAATATCACAGGCTGACATATAGCACAGGCTGACATGTATCACAGGCTGACATGTATCACAGACTGACATGTATCACAGGCTGACATGTATCACATGCCGACATATATTACAAGCTGACAGACATTACAGGCCGACTTGTATCCCAAGCTGACGTGTATTTCAGGCTGACATGTATCACAGGCTGATATATATCACAGGCTGACATGTATCACAGGCTGACATGAATCACAGGCTGACATATATCACAGGCTGACATATATCACAGGCTGACATGTATCACAGGCTGACATGTATCACAGGCTGACATATATCACAGGCTGACATATATCACAGGCTGGCATGTATCACAGGCTGACATAAATTATTGTACATGGTTTGTACTTTTCACACATGGTGTAGAATGTCTGAGATATCCCCAACGGATACCTCATCTTTTACCCAAACTGTTCCTACTTTGATATAGTATAATAATTGTACACAAGTAGGTTACGGTGTTAAGTAATATATAAAATTAAACTACGTAAAATTGATGTTGATATACTTTAACAATTGCATACTAGTATGTTACGTTTTATTATTATGTTACACCAAATCGATATTTTTTTATATGCTTGTCCTCAAGCAACGCAAAACATGCTATATTAGAATGTATGTCTCTGCCACATTTTGGAACACTAAAACAGATACATAAAATCATTTCATCTATTTTTACAAGTAGAAAGGATAATAAAGTTATAATTGATATACATGTATGATAATCATTCGAAATATTAGTTAGGATGATGAAGAAACAAGTTTTTACTCATTTTAAAACAAACTAGAACAATTGAATTAAATTTTCGAAATATAAAAATCTATCAATGCAGACTATACATAATTTTATTGAATAAAGTAAACGGTTTCATAGTCAAGACAGTGATGCTTCTGTAAGTATGGTGATATAAATGATAAATAAACGAAATACTGAAAATACCTGCTAAGTGGTTTAACCGAGGGTCATGAAATTTTAAAACCTTCTTAGCAAGTTTCACAGTTTTTTTTTCTAAGAACATTTCTAATGGTGGTAAAACATTTCAAGGAATGGGTTTCTTTAAATGTCAGATCTACGATGGTGCCCAGTTCGGTGCAGGGTTGTTCCCAGCGTAGGACTTCAGTGCCTTGGCGGCCCAATACACTTGTTTTAACGTTACGTCAAGCTCCTTGCTCAGCGTATCGTCTTTGGGTTTTCCGCTCTCATCTAGTGCTTGGTGGGCTAGTGGAATGGATGTACCAGTTGGTACAGCCATCATGCCCATACCGCCCGTAAATACCCGAAGCTGAACCGCCGCTCTTGATCCTCCCAATCGTCCTTTGAAAAAAAATGATAGTAATAATAATATAATAATAATAATAATAATAATAATAATAATAATAATAATAATAATAATAATAATAATAAAATATAATAATAATTATAAAAATAATAATAGTAATAACAATATAATAATAATAATATTAATGATAATAATAATAAATAAAAATAATAATAATAATAATAATAATAATAATAATAATAATAATAATAATAATGAATAATAATAATAATAATAATAATAATAATAATAATAATAATAATAATAATAATAATAATAATGATAATAATAATAATAATAATAATAATAATAATAATAATAATAATAATAATAATAATAATAAATAATAATAATAATAATAATAATAAATAATAATAATAATAATAATAATAATAATAATAATAGTTATAAAAATAATAATAATGATATCCTTATAAAAATGATGATGACGATGATAATGTATAACAACTGAGAAACTTGCTTTTCCTCAAACGAGTATCTTATAAAACAAGGATGTGAGTTTATACGTTAACGTTAAAGAATGCTGACTGACACGTAAATATCTATATTGTCGGAGCTGATTTCTAATAAGAGAATAATGAGATTGCTTGGCTATCTATAAATGATATATATAAAATTTAGAAATATTTCTTAGTAAAGGCAAACTACAGAACGTAAATGGGAAGCCCTGGTCTAACATTTAGCTGTTATAATATGTACCTAGACGATGTTGAATACTTGAGCATGTTTTCGTTGCTGTTATTGATTTTTTTTTAAATTTGCATGCGTGTATGCGCTTTAAAGGGACTGTGCACCAAATTGGCACCCAAAAAAGTTTTTTTCTGTAACGAATCTCAGGACAAATATCTAATAGAATGTGTTAAGCTTTGATATCCTAATTGTAAAGAAAAGTACCAAAATTGTGTCGGAGACAGGGTTCGAACCCGTGTCGCCAAAATTGCAGTCCAGTGTCGTATCCACTGAGCTACGAAGGCTTAGTCTAAATGGGTGACATTATTAAGCTATACACCAACCTCGGTAATATCACGTGATAACACCGACTAGCCAATTACGCATAAGGAATGACTTTTAACTGGTAGACATACCCAGTAATCATTTTAATGGAAAAATACGAAATAACTGCTAAACATAAATAAATTGTAAACTATGCTGTACTTCAGTTAGTAAGTGTCAATGCATTTTTTGTACACATCAATGCCAAGTTTATGTCAGGTATCGACAATTTTCTTTTTTCTTCGCTATATTATCATACGGAGTACAGCCCCTTTAAGTGCTATAAAACTTTCGATCAAAGTACCTCAGCATCCGGGTAAACACACTTCCACCTGAGTTCTTTTAAACATTTCAAGCTCCTCGGCCATTTTTATCTAAGACAAACACGGATGTATTTGGATGGTTTACATAGTCAAAAAGCGATACGTTTTAATCCACTGCAAGTAGATCGCGTAGTAATTCTGTTTGGCAGTTAAACTTTATTACTGAACTCCTGTGATTCTTAATTATGACTGCACTTCACTGGTAATCAGTTTAAACTATGATCATTTAAGACAACTCTAAATCACTACAATTAATTAATGATATTATTACAAATTGACCGTTTTGACTCTCACAAATTGACCGTTTTGTCTCTCACAAATTGACCGTTTTGTCTCTCATAAATTGACAATTTTTACTCTCTCTTACAAATTGACCGTTTTGACTCTCACAAATTGACCGTTTTGTCTCACACAAATTGACCGTTTTGTCTCTCACAAATTGACCGTTTTGTCTCTCACAAATTGACAATTTTTACTCTCTCTTACAAATTGACTGTTTTGTCTCTCACAAATTGACCGTTTTGTCTCTCACAAATTGACAATTTTTACTCTCTCTTACAAATTGACCGTTTTGACTCTCACAAATTGACCGTTTTGTCTCTCACAAATTGACCGTTTTGTCTCTCATAAATTGACAATTTTTACTCTCTCTTACAAATTGACCGTTTTGACTCTCACAAATTGACCGTTTTGTCTCTCATAAATTGACAATTTTTACTCTCTCTTACAAATGGACCGTTTTGACTCTCACAAATTGACCGTTTTGACAGTCGTTTTATTTTTTGTCTTTGAACCAGCCAATGTTTGCGTAAATTTCTTGAAACTGGTGATGTTACTGCAGATAAAAGATCAGATCGCCGAAGTTGTTTTTCATATTAACGTTCGAATATTGCTTATTTAAAGCTAAAAGCGTTACTAAGGTTTCAAGGAAAAATATTTTTTCGGCAGTTCTCTAAACAAATGAGATCTGTTCTATTATGAGATGTCGTTAGTTATATGAAATAATTGAAGGCATTGATACCAATTTAAGTTGATTCTAAGACAAAAACTAAAACAATGGCAACACTTTCAGAATCTGTGAGAGTTCAGCTTTAGTTTCAAAGGGACTTTTTGATGGTTTGTAAAATGCACTTTTCACGGAAAAAATATTATGAAAAAAAGTGTTTCAAATCATGGAGTATTTACACTAAAATACTGACGATTGGGGGCTAAAATGTTGGTATAAACCCACATTTTAACTTTAAATTCAACCATTTTGAAACATTTCAACCATTAGTATTGCGATTCAGTTAAAAGCTGTAGCGTGATTTGTTGAATGGCATTAACGCGTGAGTATATCACTGTTATACGTTTAAATATCCGCCAGCTTAATATCGGTCCTTGTGGGCGAATTGGTTATGGTATCAGTTATATTTCCTTTACTTCACTGTACCGGCGTGGGTCAACCACAACCAGCGTTGTTTATATTTAAATTGTATATTTTCTGCAATGTTGGTGTCAAAGAGTAATTGTTTGCTATATAAGTGTTTTCGGATGCACTACCGGCAAAACATTTTTTTATGCCAAAACATAAACATTAAATGGTAATAAAATGGTAGATAACGATAAGAGCGTTGTGGGGCGAACACCATTTGTTAAGTCTAAACGGGGGAATAACTTTAAGGGGGGAGCCATAGTTATGCACCTTGTTGTACATATGTGTATCTTTCAACATGTGAACCAAGTTCCATTTGAACATGACGATGAACGGTTTTAATGTAAAGGCTCAAAATTGTAAACATTGACAAGTTGATAGTTAAACTGGCAAACGCATATCCTCTGCAATTATAATTTATAATATCCTCGGATGTATAATGGACGGTTAACGATGTCAGACCGTTTTACATTTAACTACGCCGCAAGTAGATCGCGTCGTTGTTTCAATTTCACATTTAAGCCAAAGACATAACACTTAGGAATCTCAATTACTTATGTAATAATACACAGTGAATCAATGTCAACTCAGTAATAAAAAGTACACGTTTAAAAACAACACTTAGTTTTATGTTATTATTACGAACTACTTTTACTAAATGCGCCGTAGTACATCCGAGGCTCATCGTGGAACGGAGACAGCCGAGATTTCCCTGTTGTTAAAATGGTAAGTAATGATAAAGACGTCATTACCCATGGAATAGGTTACAAATCCACACGGTTTCCATGCCACAGTGGTTGGTGGAATGTTGTCCATGAGATTCGTGAGGGCGGGGGGTAGGCTCCAGTTGTACTCAGCACAAACAAATACGAGTGCATCCAGGGCTGTCAAACGATGAAAAATTATATATACAAGCGAAAATGAATTTGTTTAAATGTTTGAAGAGCACGTACCACATTAAAATTTAACACCGCTATTAACCTTCTTGACATGTTTTTGTCAAAAGTGCACTGGTATTTTACCTAAAATTTACTATTTCTCTGAGAAATATAGCACATTTTTTTTCATTTCTGTGATTTATCATGGATATAAACTCGTACCGTATTTAAATTTGTTAACTATTATGAATGAAGGCTTAAAATGTTAAAATATTTATTTCCAACAAATGACTTGCCTTTAAATCTGTCATTCAGATCTTTTATGTTTTGAGGTACAGACGAGGGGTTGTACATAAAATTCAAGGACTGCTGTGTCAGTGGAAGGTCTTCTTCCAACGGATCTGAAATTGCAAATGGTGGTGAAATTATTGCTATGTTTAGGCATATTTCTTTCAAATATATATTGAATCGGATGAAAACGAAGGAGAGCTTATGATGTTTAGCCCCGAAGAGAAATTGCTATATTTTAAGGCGCGTTCAGGTTTTTCAAAAAGGATAGTCAAGTTATGCAATCGTCTGATATAAAGTATAAAAACACTTTTATTTGTTGATTTATAATGAAATTGCACTAGCGTTTTCATTGAGGGGGAGCAGGCAAACTTACCACCTAAAAATGTCCTTGTTTACTTTATTGTATTACAAGTTTATTTTTATGTCTAAAACATTTAATAATGAACGGAATTATGATAAGCATGGGACACACTTAAAGTTCAGTTGCATTTTTATCACAGATCGGGTGGGTGAATTTTAGTTTATATGATCATGGATTTTGCATTGTATAACGTTGTTATAAGTTCATGACCTAAATAAATTGTGTTTAAGAGCAATTTTAAACATGAAAATGTATAAGATATCTTAATCCAGCGAAGTAAACATGATTAATTACTTGTGCTCATACAAATGCTAGGTGTCATTAGTTTTTTGTTAATTATCATATTAAAATATTAAGAGTTTATATAAATCAAGCACTTTACCCAGTGTGTGTATACCAAGTGGTAAATTGCTTCATAAATGCTACATCGGAATGCAATATTTTGCTTCGAATGATCACGTTAAACAAAGATAACTTCAATATTTCTTCACCATTTTAAATGAAACATAGCGCAGTCTACGCCGCTTATGGAAGCCCGCCTTCGGTATTTAACCAGAGTTTGATTGAGATTTTAGTTTCTAAAAACACTTAAACAAACCTTTTCACAATACAGCCATCTGACGGAGCACTGTCAAAACATTATTTTGGAAACAGGTCTGTCGAAGTGTTTGATGAAACTAATCACCTTATCAAACTCCAGTAATAAAACGAAGGTGGGGCTCTTTAAGCGGCATATACTGCCCTTTGTTTTATTTAAAATGGTGTTGTAAAAGAAAAGTTATCTTTGATTATAGTCCTCATTTTAAGCAAAATGTTGCCTCCCGGCGTAGCATATATGACGTAATTTATCACGTGGTATATACACACACTGTCATCTGAGAAAATCAAACTTTCCATCAAAGCGGGTATATTCAATGAAACACTAAAAAAAGCAGAGAATTTTACAGGAACAATACAGCCTTGGCGAAAAGTATACGTTTAATGCATATTTAAAATACGCGAATATGCGCACGTTCCAATTTTGTACACATAGATGAACACAATATAGTAAGATATTTAAAAAATAACGCAATAGCTTATAACAACTCATTTATTAACACAATTAACTATGAAATTTGTAAAAAAATAACTACATACCAAATACAACAACTTCATGGTCTTTAAGAATGGCATTTTTCACAAATGTTGTAATCCTTTCTCCTATGCGACCTTCTCTGGTGGATGATATAACAACTCCTATTTTCAACTTCCCTGCCATTTCATTTGCTTTATATTGTCTGTACATTCATTAAATATTTCGTTCTCGGGAGATATTCGATAAGATCTCAGCTCTCGCTACAGTCGGGCTAATAGAAGTTTTAAATACAATCCTTAAGTAAGTTTTATTCCCGAGACCTATTTACTCTAGTCACAATCGAGCTTATAGAAATGAAAGACCTTGTTAATCAACAACACCTAAAACAGCTTAAATATAATCCTTTAGTACAATCCTGACACATGCTGTGCATGCGAAGCCACTGCAGAGTAAATGACAGTGTAACAAAAGGTATTAAAGGTGTTCGAAGCCAAGTGTGAAAAACTTGGTAAATTCTTCGATATATTTAAAGACAGACAGATAAACAGTTACTAACTTTTAGTAGAACAATATTGCATACTGGTATGCTACGGTGTTTATTATTATTGCTTCTGTTACTTTTATTATTATTTCTATTATTATTTCTACTATTATTTCTATTATTATTATTATTATTATTATTATTATTGTTATTATTAGTATAAGTATAAGTATTATTATTATTATTATTATTATTATTATTATTATTATTATTATTATTATTATCAATAATAATAATTGTCTTTGTTTACTTTAATAATAATTATTTTTATCAATATTATTATTATTATTATTGTTATTATTATTATTATTATTATTATTATTATCATTATTATTATTGTTATTATTATTATTATTATTATTATTATTATTATTATTATTATTATTATTATTATTATTATCATTATTATTATTATCATTTTAGTATTATTTTTAATATCATGATTATTATTTTTTAATACTATTATTGTTTTTATTATTATCATTATTATTTCATTATAATTATTTTTATCATTATTATTATTATTATTATATTTTTTTTTAATTATTTCCAATATTATTATTTATGTTTTAATATTTTTTTGTTATTATTATTATTATTATTATTAATATTATTACTATTATTATTATTATTATTATTATTATTATTATTATTATTATTATTATTATTATACTTATTATTATTATTATAATTATAACTATATTAAATATTATTATTATTATTATTATTATTATTATTATTATTATTATTTTTTATGTATGCGGGGCGGTAAAAAGTTCCGACCCTCGGGCACGCTGCTGTTACTCCTATTCAAAATATACTTGTCATGATGCCACACATTTCTGGTTGATTGATATGGTCCATGTCTTTCCTGTTATAATATCATTTCAATTCCATATGTATATTATGATGCTAATATAAAGAAAATAATAAACAAAATAAACGTTGTCTACGTATATTTCATTCGATTTACGTCAAACAAAATGTCAAAGCAATCAAAATGTTATGTAACTGTAGAAAGACCACGATTGACGTCAAATATTTCTCCTTTCATTTTTATAAATTGACAGGAAGGGGTGTGACAAATCCCCTGTGTATTGGATGCATATACACAGAGTTCTTAATAATTGGGTACAAGAACGGACCAATAGATATATGTGTGATAAAACATTAATGAATTACAAACTAGCGAGTGTATACAATGCCAATGAAATATATGTCATATATTTAGGCTGGGTCTGAAGAAATACGATTTAGGTCATTTTTACTGATATATTTATGTTGTTTCTTTGACCATCATGTTATCTTTAGATTATATTAAAAAACGTTAACTGATTATTTAACTTAAGATTTTTATTTACTGTGTAGACATCGATATATTTTATAGTCCAAAGCAACCACGCTATAAATATTGTTGCAAAACTTTTATATTATGATGTGTTTTTTTTAATAATAGTTTTGCAGTCTTAAGGTAAACTGTAGCGTGCTAGCCGAAAGGAGATTACCCGATGGCGAGGATAAATAAGCTTACTCCCACTTGAGATTACCACAATTTGCATCATGCAATTAACCGTTTGTTTATTTATCGATATTTGATCAAGTGAGTTTCATAAACATGTTAAGTGTCATTTCTCTACATATATTAAAACAGTGTTGAATGTTTTGATAAGTGCATAAACAGTAATACTGTTGTGTATTTGTGTTGTGTATAAAGTGTTTATGATGGATTATCAGTACTCTGTGTGTTCCGAAGTTGTTACTTTTCTCACATCGTTTAAAATGTATGATATAGTGACAACGAATACCACATGTTTTATAATCATAAAATATCATGCCATAATGAAATCTCTTTTAAATGATTTTGTTAAAAATTCTGACGCATATAGAACTATAATATTTAGATGTTTGACAATTTACTGTTATAAAGTAACATTGTTTTCTACAGGGTATTAAATAATTCTTGTGTGTATTTAAGTTGTAATATGATCAACATTTGCTTGATGTATGTAGTAATACCTTGATAGGTACGAATTTATTTGTTTCTTTTTCGGTATTGTTCACATACTTATGTTCATAATATGTGCATAGTTTAAAGATGCACTCTTACTCCCAAATAAGGTTAACCACAATTAATACAATAGTTTAAATATAACAAAAAGGATAAATAATTGTAAAAAGAACAGTGGCTCTTATGAAGAATACCGCGTTTTATTTAAAAGAAAGGTGCAGCAAACACGGTATTTTTAGCTTTTGAGACTATAGTACATCACAGTAAATTTTTTAGCACTTATTATTTAATATGTTTGCGGTTTCAGCAATTAAATACACGGTTACAATTTTGTGCTTAATTTTGTAAGAAGTTTAAGGTTTGTCACTCAGAATGTATGTTTGTTATACATGAATATGTGTTTATTTTGAATAATAGTGCCGTTTTAAGTAGTATACTGTATCATAATCAAAATTTAATATAGATGGACATAAATAAAGACAAATATAACGAAATATTAATGTAAAGAAAACATTGTTTTAATGAAGAAACGAAAAGGATCATAATTTGAACAGTTTAAACCGACGGTCATGATTTGACAACAATTTAAGCAATGTACACAGTTTTTTATTCGAACATTTCTAATGTTGATACAACTCTTCACGGAATGGGTTTCTTAAAATGTCAGATCTACGATGACGCCCAAATCGGTGCAAGGTTATTCTCAGCGTAGGACTTCAGTGCCTTGGCCGCCCAATACACTTGTTTTAACGTTACATAAAGCTCCTCGTTCAATTTATTGTCTTTGGTGTTTCCGCTCGCATCCAGTGTTTCGTGGGCTAGTGGAATGGATGTATTAGTTGGTACAGCCATCATGCCCATACCGCCTGTAAATATCCGAAGCTGAACAGCCGCTCTTGATCCTCCCATTCGTCCTTAAATATAAAAAAAAAGATTTTATAAGATGACGACGACGACGACGACGACGACGACGACGACGATGATGATGATGATGATGATGATGATGATGATGACGATGACGATGACGATGACGACGATAATGATGATGACGGTAAAGATGATATTGATGAAGGTGATGATAGAGGTGATGATGATTGTGACGATGATATTGATGTTGATGATGATGACGATGATGATGATGATGACGATGATGATGATGACGGTAAAGATGATATTGATGAAGGTGATGATAGAGGTGATGATGTGATGATGACGATGATTTGTTAGATAACAAATTAATGAACTTTGTTGGCCACGTGTAGTAATATATTTTAAAAAATTTGGCTCTTAAGTCTGCGTATTTCAGACATATTAGTAAAAAGTGATATTCATTTTCAATCATTCTTTGGTTGCAGTAGATGCATAATTTTTGACATCTAGGTGTATTTACGTATCTACCACGTTCAATTTGTAGATCATGTGATGAAACACTAAATTTTGACATTGCTTTTCTAAATTTTGAATCTTTTACATCATAAAGGTTATTTTCTATCGGAAATGTATGTTTAAAAAGACAATATGTTTCAAGACGTCCTGAGTTATTTATGGATGAATACCAACTTTGGTGATAATTATCTAGTATACGCTGTTTTATAACACTAAAATCGATAAGCATATTAAACTGGTTCTCCCAGAAATAACCAAGCCCGTGTTCATTGAGAATCTGCTGAACTCTGAATGCCCAGTTATTTCCCTTATTGTTAAGTTCAATATTAGTATCGTTTTTTAGCATATTATATGTTTTATATATTAAGAAGTTTTCGTTTAAAGTAATTAATCTTATCCAGTACTTTATAAGTAGTATTTTTCTGTGTATTGACATCGGTATTCGACCAAGTTCACCAAACAGAGCTTGGCGATCGCGTCTCACACCTAATTATTTCCGACAAAATTTCAAGAGCAAAATTTCTACATCCGGTCCCTCATGGTAGCCCCATACTTCTGGCCCATAATTTAGTGTTGGTAAAACAAGCGAGTCGAACAATTCAACCTATAACTAACTGGAAGGTCCAGATTATTGAAAACGACGAATAGATTATGGAGTGAAAACGATGCATGTTGGGCGACTCTTTGTTGAGTGCGATTAAAGTTTCCATTTTTAAAAAGATGTACACCCAAATATTTGAATGAAGAGACAACATCGATCTTAGAGTTATACAAATAGAAGTCATATAACGTATGGCGACCATTTTCAAAAATCATAACTTTTGTTTTATGTACATTAAGACGCAAAGCCCACGTATTTCAGTAGCTTTCGATGTCATCTAACATTGATTGTAAACACCTAGACGTTCTTGAATACTTGATCGTGTTCTTGTTGCTGTTATTGATTATCCACATGCATGTTTGCGCTTTCAAGTGTCATAAACTGTGAGATCTAAGTACCATAGCACCAGGTTAACATACTTGCACTAAAAGATTTTTTACAAAACCACAAATAATTTAAAACAGAGCCATTTTTTTGCAATTAAAAACAGATGTGGATCGTTTCTTTCGTTCACATTGCTTAGAGCCTAAGATATAATTTCATAGCTTTAAAGGGACTCTCATGGTTTTTATAATACGAGGCAAATCATAAGGGGTTAAAAACTTAGATACTGGCGGCTGAAACATTTCAACAAATGTTGATATATGCTCAAATATTGTCTTAGAAGTCAACCAATTTGAAAAGCGTGAGTATGGCGATTCAGCCAAAGGCTCAAGCGTGATTGGTTGATTGACCTTATTACGTGATGCTACCAATGTATTTTAATGTTTTAAATATCCGTCAGCGTAGTCTGAGGCCTTTTGTGGCCGAGTGGATATGGTATCACTTTACCCTTTTGTCTTGATTGTACCGGGTTCGCTCCTCACTTTAGTTTAAATCAATCATTATAACAAATGTTTTCACACGCATTACCGGGAAACCGTATTTTTGGTACCATAACATAAGCGAGCCACTTTAACTTAAATTGTAAGATAACGGTAAGAGCGTGATGGAGTGAACGCTGACGCGCATTTGTTATATCTTAAGGTCGAACAGGGGGAATAAATAAGTATTTAAGCCATAGGAACATATGAGTATTGTATCTGGCAACATGTGAACCAAGTAGCATTACAAAGAACGTTTTTTAGAATTAAAATTGTAAAATTGTAGACACTAACAAATATATTGTTAAAATGAAAATCGTAGAACCTCGGCAATTTTCCTTCGAACAACCTTGGATGTTTAATGGACGGTAAACAATGTCAAACTTTTTTACATTTACATTTTTTTACATTTAACGCTGCAAGCCAAAAGACTTTACTTTTAGGAATCTCAATTATTTATGCAATTGTGCACTTCACTGGTAATGAATTAAAACTTAGTAAAAAAGATATACGTTAAAACAGTACATTTTTTATTACGAACTACTTTTACTAAATGCGGCGACGTACATCCGAGGCTTGTCATAGGGCGGAGATAGCAGAGATTTCCCTATTGTTTAAATGGTATGTAATGATAAAGGCGTTGTTACCCATGGAATAGGTAACAAATCCACACGGTTTCCATGCCACAGTGGGTGGGGGAATGTTGTCCATGAGATTTGTCAGGGCGGGTGGTAGGCTCCAATTGTACTCAGCGCAAACAAACACGAGTGCATCAAGGGCTGATAAAGGATAAAAAATATTATACAAACGAAAATGAAAAAGCTTTTTTTAATCTCTGAAATGTACGTATCACATATGAAAATAACTGCCATTTTCTTTCTAGACTAGTTATTGTTAAACATGCATTAGTGTTGGCAAAAACTTATTTTTCTGATTTATCATGTACCGATATTTCCATATGTTAAATTCTTAGTTTCTATGAATGAAGGCGTAAACTGTAAAATATAAACATTCCAACCAATGACTTGCCTTTGAATCTTTCATTCAGATCCTTTATGTTTTGAGGTACAACCGAAGGGTTGAACATAAAATTCAAGGATTGTTGTGTCAGTGGAAGATCTTCTTTCAACGGATCTGAAGTTGCGAAAGGTGGTTGATTATTGCAATGACAGTCGGGTTGAGTTTTTCAAAAAAGATAGTAAAGTTGCACATGCACATGTAGTTATAATAAACGAGGTTGCAAACACTACTTCAATTCGAAGTTTTAAAATGTATATAAGTATTTCCTCTGTATGTCTAAATGAATACGTACATACACTAACCCACTCTAAAGAATGATAATATAATATCTATACGAGAACATTAAACATTAAGAATACTTAATTAAGACAGAACATCGTACAACATTAAAGGAACTGTACACCAGATTGACACCTAAAAAGGTTTTTTTCTGTAACGAATCTCAGGACAATTATTTATTAAAATGTTTCAATCTTTGACATCATAATTATAAAAAAAAATACCAAAATGTAAAGAAAATCTAGTCGGGCTCGAAATGGGGTCGCCAAAATTGCAGTCTAGTGTTGGGCCCACTGTGCTACGAAGGCCTACCCTCTACGGGTGGTGTTAGTAGTTTATACTCCGGGTCCCGGCGTGAGCACATTGAAGGGTCCCAGAGTGACAGTTCAACCACCGCACACCTATCCTGGGCGGTGAACCAGTACTAGGTGCTTTCACTTCTGCAATGAACTGACAACTTCTGTACATGCCAGGGGCAGTGGTACGGTGCGAATGGTCGTAGAAAGGATTTCATAACCAATCACAACAGAAGTGACCTGGTCCGCCCGGGAATCGAACCCGGGTTGTCAGATTCAAAGTCCAACGCTCTACCGGACTGTGAATCTGACAACCCGGGTTCTACGAAGGGAAAAGTTCAGCTATATACCCTACTTGGTAATATCACGTGATACCATCGACTAGCCAATTACGCATAAGGAATGAATTCTACTAGGTAGACATACATTGTAATCTTTTTTAATGGAAAAAAAACTGCGAAAAATAAATTAAATGTAAACTATGTGGTACTTCAGATAGTAAGTTTTAATGCATTGTACACATCGATATCAAGTTTATGTTAGTTTTCAACAATTTTCTCTTTTTTGGGGCTATTTCATCATACGGAGTACAGCCCCTTTAAGATTTGGACATGTAGGTTAATCATAACACATTTAACGTTTGGTTGGTATAAGTATGAACTACTTTCTTAATGTTATTATAGAGTGGATGAATTTCCGTTTGTCAAATCATGGATTATATATGCCATATCGTTGTTATCAATAAATGACTTTAACAAATTTTATTAAAGAGTTAAAGCATGTTCATAAACCAGCAGAGTACACTAATGACCTTGCTTATAATATTCTAGTCGTGTCCACATTTTTAAATTATTTAGAAACAAACCATTTAAATATATTTAACCCCTTTAATCTTTAAGCAACAAACTTACCATAAATACTTTGTTTTTACAAATACGTTTATATACATTTATATAACAAAGTAAAAGAAATAAAAAAAACAAATGATAATTGATAATTCTTTTACCATTAAATCAGTTGAACGATTTAAATAGCAATGTTGCGACGGCTGTCACGTTAAATAGTGGTATATAACCTCAACCGACAGCTACGAAAATAGTCGCATTATGCCGTAGAGATAGAGCGCGTTTTAGAACCGCCATTTTGTAGAAAAATGGGCTTTTAGCCTAGTTTAGCGTATACTTAGTGTAAAGGTGAATTAAGGCGTGTGATTCATGTATATAGGTTAATGATGTATATATAAAATTACATAAGTGGTGTCAGAACATAAACGAACATACGTTTGGAGGGAAGTTAAAGATCGGGTCATGTGATTTCGCGACCGACGAACTGTATACCGTTAGTGTTTTTGGCGGATTGTGTGCATGAACAGTTGATTGCTAACATGGTAAGTGATTGGAGCAGACCCTTACTGACATTATAGTGCGTTTGTTGGGAGCTGATTCTTGAGATGTAGGACCAATTGAAGACCACAATACCTCAACAGACGAAACAGACCCAACAAGAGAGGTTTGAGTCCCAAATAAGTAAAAGGCCTGATAAATTTAAGATGAGATTTGTAGTTATCTACGTGTATGCCCACATTTAGGGATTAAGCCAGTCTGGCATAAAGGTCCTTGCATATGCACAATGTTTTAGATTTTATCTAAATGCAACATTGAACTGCTAAAAGATAATTCCTTCTTCTACTGTATTTTATGCAGTTTCTGGTTACATAATGCATATGCACAATGTTTTAGATTTTATCTAAATGTAACATTGTATTGTAAACAGAAATTCGTGGTTGAATATTTGATTTGCTTTATGCAGTGCTGTTTCAGCAAAGGCATGTATCAAGACCTTGCACCTGTATTTGGAATGTAGTAGAGTGCTGTTTCAGCAATCTGATAAATGAGAAGGTAGAGCAGGCTGGTTTGGCTGTTTCAGCTACTAGTTGTGGTAAAGTTCCCACATGCAATTACGTCACTAGTATTCTGGTTTCTTTCCTGGTGTTGTGTTATTAAGTTGTGGATATGGCGCTTAAGATTTATACAGCTACTAGGTCAAGGATTCAAGGTCAAGGTCACCATCACACAGGAAGACAAGAAAGCACAAGTCTCACAGGAGACATTATTCAAGCTCTACCTCGGACTCACCGTCCAGGTCGAGGTCGAGACAAAGGTCAAAACATTCTAAAAAGTAGAGCAAGCATCACAAGCGTAGGCATTATTCTTCTTCTTCAGATAGTTCAGCGTCCTCGAGCTCACGATCAAGGTCAAGACGTGCACGGCGGCACCGGTTGTCATCTGTTTCTGATACTGGTTCAGTTCGAGGTGATCATCGAAAATTGCCAAAGAACTTAACGTTCAAGGGTGATACGAAGTGGGCTTCATTTGATCGTCGTTTCAAGAGCATTCGTAGAGCTCTTAAGTGGACGGAAGAGGAAAGTTTCGACAATCTTGCTTGGAGCTTGGAGGGTAGCGCTCTTGACTATTTTACCATCATTACCCGTACCAAGCAGCTGTCTTACAGGCGACTGTTAAAAAAGCTTAAGTACCGTTTCGGTAATAATGAGGTGCCAGATACTCTGCGATCTCAATTTGAACAGGCGTTGCAGGGTGGAAACGAAAGTTTGGAGCTCTGGGCTGATTGGATTTTATCCTTTCATTGAAGCTTTTAGCGACTATCCTGAAAAGCACATGCAAAAGGAAGCAGTCAAACGCTTTTGCCAGGGCTTGAGTGACAAGGAGGCCGGCAAGTATACAGTTTTGAAACATCCAAGCGCAATAGAGCAAGCTCACCAAACAGGTGCAGCAGTTAACATCAAGCCGTACATGTTTTGTACCGGAGTCTAAACCAGACTTTAAATCGGGAAGAACAGATGGTTGCGGCAAGAGCTGTTGGTTCTGTAATCAGGAAGGGCACTTCAAGAAAGACTGGTTAAAATATAAAAAAGTGGTTGAAGAAGAAACAACCTATAGAGAAATATTCAGATCGTTTTTAAACGACAAGGGGACAGGGACCTTGGCCCTGACCCTGGACCCGAAAAAGGAGTAGGCCACATAAAGGAATCTACTATAAACATGGAAAAGCAGAAGGCTTCTGTGGAACGTGTTGAGGTAACACGGGTGTGTGCTGGGTTATCGTCAGTGGTAATGACAATTTGTGACGAACAAGTGACAGCACATTAAGATTCTGGAGCCGAGATAACAATTCTGTCGAAACAAAAAAGGTGAAAGATGCAATAATGCAGATGGCAGATAAAGACTCTGAACTAAAGGGGTTTATAACACAACCTGTCTGAATGCAGATAGGAACCCAGTCATTTAAGGAACGTGTATTCGTGGCGCCAATTAGTGATGATCTGTTAATTTGGCATGATTTATTGCATTATTTGGGCATAAAGGTAGACTGGTCTGCAGAGACATTGGTGTTAAATGGCGAAGTCATTCCGTTAAGAACCCGGTTTAAAGATGATAAGCCAACAATTGCAAGGGTTACAATTTCTAAGAGGGTTGTGGTCCCCCTAATTCAGTAGTGATAGTGGTGTGACGTTAATCAACAGTTTGGGTGATTATGTGGTCGAACGAGTCGAAAATATCGGAATTGAAATCCCTCGCGTTTAACGAGAGGGTGGAACAAAGCCAGTGATGTCTCTTGTCAATGTAGGTGATAAATATTGCACGTTCAAGAGAGGAAAATTTGTAGCTATTGCATATGAAGTGGAGAGTGTCGTGCAAGAGGACGACGGGCAAGACGATGCTGCGATAAAAGATATTGTTTTTAACAATACAAACGTACATGCACCTGTTTCAGGTGAAAATGTTGTGCTTAACAAGGCAAAGAGAGCTTCATCTGTTTCAGATGTGGTAAATGGCCTCACTGGAGGCCACTATGTAAACAACTTAAAGGAATGGCAATATGGCGATATTGAAGATTCAGTAAGACAGGCCAATTGAACAGATTTAACTGTTCCTGAACACTTGCAGGATGTTTTTAACAGATCAAAGGAGACGTTGGACTATAGTCAGCAGATTGGTTTAGCTAACCTACTAAATGAATATAGGGATGTTTCCGCCAAGAGTGAGTTTGATCTAGGTAGTTTACTACCAATGCGCATGCGATAGACACAGGTGACGCAAAGCTTTTAAAGTTACGCATGCGCAAAACTCCAACTTGTTTTTTGTCAACGAGGAAGAGGCGCATCTTAAGAAAATGGTTGATGGAGGAGTGAAGAAAATGGTTGATGGAGGAGTGATACAGCAGTCTGTTTCAGACTGGGCCTCAGCTCTTGTTTTGATCAGAAAGCGTCACGGATCTGTTCGATGGTGCGTTGATTACAGGGCACTGAATAACGTTACAGTGAAAGACACATTTCCGTTACCATTAGTTGAGGACTGTCTTGATACTTTGTCCGGGAGTGTGTGGTTTTCAAAACTGGACGCTAATTCTGCATACTGGCAGGTGAAGATAAGTCAACCGGATCAAAATAAAACTGCATTTCTAACGAAATATGGTCTTTTCGAACATGTTAGAATGGGGTTCGGTTTAACAAATGCACCGGCTACCTTCAGTCGAGTGGTTAATCTCATCTTTATGGGCTTGAATTGGAAGACAGTTTTTGGCATTTTAAGATGATATTCTGGTTTTGGGACACATCTATGAAAACCATCTGCAAAACTTGGCTAAAGCAATGGACAGATTAAAACAGCATGATATGAATTTAAAGCCGAGCAAGTGTTTATTTTTTCATAATCAAGTTCAGTTTTTGGGACGTATTGTGAGCAGGAATGAAATAGGGATGGCAGACAAAGACATCGAGGTAGTGGTCAATTGGCCAGTCCCTAAATCATCAAAAGAAGTTGAGAAATTTTTCGGGTTTGTTAACTACCATCGACAATTTGTACCAGGGCTTGCACAAAAAGCGCAACTACTCTACGGGCTCACAGGAAAGAATAAGTTTGTATGGGAGGAAGAGCAAGCAGAGGCGTTCGAAAAGTTGAAGTTAGCTCTTACCACATCGCCCATACTAGGGCTTCCAAGTAAAGATTGATATTTCATTCTTGATACAGATGCTTCAGACTTTGCAATAGGAGGAGTGTTGAGTCAAGTGCAGGTAAGTGTTGAAAAAGTAATTTCTTATTGTAGCTTTTCGCTAACAACGGAACAAAAGAATTACTGCACTACTAGAAAAGAACTTTTAGCCATTGTCCGTATCACAAGACAATATAGACATTACCTTTTAGGCAGAGTGTTTACGGTGAGAACAGATCACTCCAGCTTAACCTGGTTGCTTCGGTTCAAAGAACCTCAAGGGCAGCTGGCTAGATGAATTGAGGAGTTATCACAGAATCACATGGTGGTGAAACATAGAGCTGGAAGAAAATATCAGAATGCGGATGCATTATCAAGACTTTCGGGGGACAATCTGGTGCTTTGTCCTGAGTATGTGGTTGGTATATCACCATAAAAGTTGCCATGTGGTGGATGCGTCTATTGTACACGTGCAGATGAACGCTGGGGAGAATTTACAAGAACAGTGGAAGATGCTGTTAATCTATCAACCTTGCCATAGATGAAAGGTGTTCAAAAAGACTCTGGGGTTACAATAACAAAGGTTTAGGAAAGGCTAGACAGAGATCAAGAGGTTGGATGTAATTCAAACAGATAAACCGGGATTGGATTCAATTCAAAGGGAGATTGGATCACCGTTGCTATGTATCTTGAAGGGTATACTGGTTCAATTAACCAGGCAGGTTTTACCGGCGGGCCATGTCGGGAAAAGTCTTCAGATGCGTTGCCTCGGGAAGGTTTTACTGGTTTTACTGATCAGGTTTTACCGGCGTAGCTAACCGGGAAGGGACTGATTTGGTAGACCAGGAAGGAATTTCATATCGGGATCTACAGAAAACAGAACTAGCCGAGCTGGAACATTTCATAGGCAATATTGGGTCAATAGATATAGGCAGGTTTGAAGACAGAGGTTCTGGGTTTGATATAATGAATGATCAGGAAAACCTAGAGATAGTTTTCTCCCACCTCAGATAAGTAGATCCATTAACTTAACCATGCAGGAAATTATTATTTGCCCACGGGCGAAGATGAAATGCTCGTATGGAACTTCTTTTAATGGTCATCACATTGTAATTACCTCCCTTGTTGAAGACTGTCGTCTGTAGCGCATCATGGAAACCTTGTCTGGTGGCAATATTTAGAACGCGAGTTAATTATTTCTCGCTTTAAATGTCACCAGAAAACAGTTTTCACGCACCTTTCAAGAAATAATGCTTCACTCTTCTTAGAACTATTTAAAGACCGATCAGACCATTTACATACTCTGAATCACTGCGCGAATATCCATGATAACCACGAATTATTGCATATTCGTACGCAAGTATTTTTACTAAACACAAAAGAGTTCCGGCAAAAAAATACATTTTTACTTAATTTTGTTTAACTGAGGTAGGAGAAAAAGCATCTACAATAGCCGCTCGTGTAAGATAGGTTCATCCCGACCCTCGTGCAGGGTGTTTTGCGGAAACTCGGTAAACCTCGTTTCCGCAAAACACCCTACGCTCGGGTCAGAATGAACCTATCTTACACTCTCGGCCATGGAAGATACTTATAATCTGTTCTTTACAGCTGCCACAGGAATTCTCTAAAGACAATCCAGCATATTGGGTTTTTTCTATAGCTGACCTCAAGGCTGCACAGGAAAAGGTTGATTCTTTTAAAGTAATACTCGATTACATTGCAACTGGTCAGGTACCAAGTGAGGGAGAATTATTCTTGAGGGGCCCGACTGCTAAGCATTTTTGGGTAAACAAAGAACTGTTTGTGCTAAAAGATGGGGTGTTGCTTCGTAAAAGAATAGACACTGGAGATTTGGATCTGGTTTTGCCGGAAAGTTTGAAAGAGCAGGCAATCTTGTGGCACCATGATATACCATCAGCTGGACATCAAGGTGTGGCAAGGACAAAAGCAAAAATAAAGAAAAAGTTCTTCTGGGTTGGTATGAGTGCGGATATCGAACGATACGTACTCTCGTGTGATTTGTGTAGCCGAAATAAGAAAAGGGCTGGTTATGGGAGGGTACCGATGCTTGATGATGGTTGACCAGTTCACCAAGTGGGTGGAAGGTGTGCCATTACCTTCTCAAAAGGCAGAAGTAACTGCTTAAGCAGCTATTGACCAGTTCTTTACCCGCTTCGGGTATCCCTTACAGCTGTTTTCTGATCAGGGGCGAAATTTTGAGAGCAAGCTGTTAACCGCACTGTGCGAGACATTGCAAATCCACAAAGCAAGGACCACTCCATATAGGCCATCTGCTAATGGTCAAGTGGAAAGGTACAACAGGACCTTGATGGATTCAGTGCGCTTTTTTTTTAAACAAATCGCAAAATCAGTGGGACAAGAATGTACAGCAGATAGCTGGTGCGATAAGATCGTCTCTGAACAGAAGCACATGGTTCACACCAAATTATCTGATGTTGGGAAGGGAAGTGAATACTCCAGCACAGCTTATGTTTCCATTGCCACAGAGAAATCAACAAGAGCCCAATGAGTATGTTGCTAATCTTGCGAAAGGCATTCAAGATGCACAAAAGGTGGCAAGAGAAACCCTCAAGACCTCTTTGAAAAGATCAAAACGGGATTATGATCTGAAGATATTGATACGGCCCTACCAGAAAGGTGATATGGTGTATCTTTTGGATACTGCAGTGACCACAGGCAACTGTATAAAACTCTGTTCTCCTTGGAAAGGACCGGCTGTGATTGTAGAGATATTATCAAGCTATCTGTATCGAGTGAAACTCAGGAATGCTGTGTGTGTACTGAACCATGATAGGCTCATTCCATGCACAGACGGTATGGCAGCGGCGTTAGAACCACCGCAGAGTGACTATTGGATGGAAACCTATGCTGCACCTCCTGGGCTTCTTAAGGACATTTTGCCCAAAGCCTATGACGCTCATTTTCATTTGGATAGGCTGTGCCATCGGTTAGGCCTGGGGGGAGACGTCACTGTAGCGCCGTAACTAGCTGATGTGGATACTTCCCACAGAGTGGAGTTGACCGGGGCTTGTGCCAGTTACTGCGATCCTGATGCATGGCCCACAAATAGGAGCTTGAAGGAGTAGCCAACAAATATTGTAGTGGCTATTGGTATTCATCCCAAAAGTGCGAAACATAGGTATGTTCCAGACTGTGATGAGTTCCGAAGACTAGAGGTGCTTAGCAGGAATCCAAGAGTGGGGGCTGTTGGTGAGATTGGCGTGGATCACACAGAGCCGATCCAACATTGGCATCTCTAGCTAGAGTTATTGCAGAGTGTCTTGCCCCTGGTGCAGCCACATCAAGTGCTGGTTTTGCATTGTAGAGGGATGCATGGTGACAATGGGACAGAGGCCTACATGCTACTGTTGAGTTGGGTCAAATCCTATCTGCCTGAGAATCAACAGGTCTATCTTCATTGTTTCAGTGGAAATGCCTATGTTTTGAGAAAATGGTTAGAGGCATTCTCAAGGCTCTACTGTGGATTTACCCTCCTGGTTTCAAGATTCAATGCGGACCAGATAGAAGCACTTAGAGCAGTGCCAAGACATCGCCTTCTGTAAGAGACGGATGCTCCGTATTTTCCGCTAGAAGGGAGGGACTTTTCGTCACCAAGTATCCTAAGATACAAAGCAGAAGCAGTCGCCTTCTTGAGGAAAGAAAATCCATGGATTTGATGTGTCAGGCAGCAATAAATGCGGATGACCTGTTTCAGTGTCCCAAGTAAAGGCGAAGAAGGTCAATGGAGCTGGGAAGCTGTTTCCGCTCAAAGAGGATTGTTAGATTAAATTGAAGTGCATCTTTGGATGTTCGTTTCGACTTATCTTCAATAAAAACTGGGGTCGTTTCGATCCAGGTGAAGGAGGAGACACCAACGTCCAGACCAATCGGTTTCAAGGGGCTATTCCTCAGGCAATTCAATGGACCATTAAAGGTGTTTTAATTACCTATTTGGGTTAAAAGCCCCAAGGTCATGGTCTTAAAATTAAAGTTGGTTTGAACTTAAACTGTGTTTGGGTTAAAGGTCCCAAGGTCAAAGTCTTCAAGTAAAGGTTGATTTAAACTTTGGTTGAGATGTGGCCATAGCTAGAATGTCGGTAATTTTGTTAAAAAGGGGTTACGTCTTAAGTTTGTCAAGGTTTTCCCTCAAGGTCAAGGCTTTTCAAATAAAGTCGGGGGGAGCGTTGTGACGGCTGTCACGGTAAATAGTGGTATGTAACCTCAACCGACAGCGACGAAAATAGTCGCATTATGCCGGAGAGATAGAGCGCGTTTTAGAACCGCCATTTTGTAGATAAATGGGCTTATAGCCTGGTTAAGCGTATACTTAGTGTATAGGTGAATTAAGGCGTGTGATTTATGTATAGAAGTTAATGTTGTATATATAAAATTACATTAGCAATTCCCATACTAAACGTACTGTACGAGGACTCACAAAAAAACTTCCGTACCAAATCATTACACATTAAATGACACAATACAAATATAGTGAGACATTTGAAAAGAAAAACAGAAACTTAATATAACACAGTTCCTTACACAATAAACTATGGCATTTAAGCAATAAAATGTACATACCAAAAACAACAACTTCGTGGTCCTTAAGAATGGCATTTTTCACAAATGTTGTAACCCTTTCTCCTATACGACCTTCTCTGGTGGATGATATTACAACTCCTATTTTCAACTTTCCTGCCATCTCTTTTGCTTTAAACTGTCTGTTTATCTATCAAATATTACGTTCTCGAGAGGAATTCGATAAGATCAAAGCTCTCACCACAGTCGAGCTAATAGAAATGAAATATGTTGTTAATCTACAAGTATACTACATCTACAACAGTTTAAATATGATCCTTTAGTACAAAGTTTTATTCACGAGAGCTATATGCTCTCGTCACAATCGAGCTTATAGAAATGAAATATTTTGTAAACCTACTACACATTAAGTATCATGTTTCAGTACAATCCTGACTCATGCTGTGCATGCGAAGCCGTTGCAAAGTAATTTAACACTAAACGCTTTGTGCTATTATAAACAGAACTACTCTGGCGTATAACAACCTCGCTAGACTACAAGCTGACATTTATCACAAGCTGTTATTGATTAAGAAAATATATTATTATAATTATTATTATTATAATTATTATTATTATTATTATTATTATTATTATTATTATTATTATTATTAATTTTATTATTATTTTAATCATTATTAGTATTATCATTATCATTAATAGTATGATCATTATTTTCATTATTTTTTATTATTATTTTTATTATTATTATTATTATTATAATTATTCTAATTATAATTATTATTATTATTATTATTATTATTATTATTATTATTATTATTATTATTATTATTATTATTATTGATAATATTATTATCATTATTATTATATTCATTGTAATGGATATTATCATCATCATCATCATCATCATCATCATCATCATCATCATCATCATCATAAACAACATCGTCATCATCATCATCATCATCATCATCATCATGAATGAGGAGCTTGATGTAACGTTAACACGTTATATATGTCAGCCTGTGATATATTTCAGACAGTGACATAGTTCAGTCAGTCAGTCTGTGATATCTGTCAGTCTTTATTATATGTCAGACTGTGAAATATGTCAGCCTGTGATATATGTCAGCATATGATATATGTCAGCCTGTGATACATGTCAGCCTGTGATATTTGACAGCCTGTGATATATGTCAGCCTGTGATATATGTTGGCCTGTGATATATGTCAGCCTGTGATACTTATTAGCTTGCAGTCTACAGAGGCCGTAAGGAATCAGAATATTTCTTACATGATAGATAGAATTGAGATGTAAAAGAATAGGAAAACACAGCACAAAAAATTCTGAATACTCTGTGATCAATAAATGAAAGCGTTAATGCTATCCTATACAGACCTTCATAATGCACAAAACATTTGTTATTGTGTTGATTCATTTGGTAAATATGTAAATATGTAATAAAGGAAATTGTATTTTGAAAACATGTTTTGCTTGGAAAAATCAACAAAATTTCAATGAAACTCCTACTCGGTTTGTGTGTGCATTGCTTCAGTAGAGACGACAACAAACATGTATACTCTGCATGTATAATATACGTCAAGGGAAGCAAGTCTTACAAAATAGAATACTAGATGTATTACCGAGTTGTCTGTAGGAAGCAATCATTCTTCAATTTGATCACCCTCACACGGATATGCATGAAATAAATTTATAATAATTACGATGGCTTAGTTGATTAAAACTTCATCCTATTCAACGTTATGCACCATTGCGTACTTAAGCTATGCACGTTATCGTTTAGTAAAGATTTAAAGCCCAAGTGTATATCGATGTAACGTGATTGAACTAAAATCAGAAAGTTAAAAAAATGTTAAAGCAAATGCAAACTTCAGTGTACTTTTGAACAATCTATTTTTAACCTGGTTAATTTGTTTTGTTTTGCAACGTGTTTTTTTTTCAGTTGATTTAAAATCTTAAAAGAAGACGATCTTCAATTTTCATAGATAATTTATATCTATGGCACCATATGGTCGGTGTCGTATTTCTTTCAAATTACATGTCTCCTTTCCAAGCAACACCATGGCTGGATGACAGAGTGTTACTAATAAGATTGGCAGGGAGGCATATCACCTTTCGAAGCAATACCATTGCTGGATGACAGAGTGTTACTAATAAGATTGGCAGGGAGGCATATCACCTTTCGAAGCAATACCATTACTGGATGGCAGATTGATACTAATAAGAAAGGCAAGTCATTGGTTGGAATAAACGGGAGCGAGACAAATCGGCCCCTTACCAAATCGTCCTACTACCAAATCGACCCCTAAGACGTTTCGGCCCTGCCATTTCGTCCCACATAATTTAATTGACTCGAGACGTGTCGGCCCCTTATTGAATTGCAACAGAGACATTTCGGCCCCTTATCATTTTTCCCTTTGCCGTCGGCGTCGGCAGCCCTTTGTAGACATTTACGCCAGAATCATGGCTGAGTAGGACTCTTATGACTCTCATGATGTCACGTGCTAAAGGTGCTTGATACTTGATACAGTTTTTTGAGTGGACTCTGTAAAACAAATATCATTTTATCTCTTGTATATATATTAGGAACATACTAAAGTATATTAGTTTGAAGATGATTTCAAGATTTGTTTGAAGTATAAATTAAAGATTTTTTTACTCGATTTATTCTTATTCTTATTTATTCTGATAAATATTCTCCTGAATACATGTCTATGTTCATATGTTGGTGTTCGAGTAAACATATCTTATTACAACTTCTATAAAAATAAAAATTGAAATTTTATGTTTTTTCTCTTATATTTAAAAATAAAAAATAAAATGAAAATAAAGGCCGAAACGTCTCCGTAATCAGGGGCCAAAACGTCATCTGGATGGGGCCGATTTGGTAAGGGGCCGAAAAGATCACCTTTTCAACTAGGGGCCGATTTGGGAAGAGGCCGATTTGTCTGGTAGCCAAAAAACCATCTTTTCAGATTGCGCCCTCATTTATACAAACTTAGGAAAAATATTGTAACATGTTAAGGAATGAAAACGGATATGATAAATATCATTGATACAAAAAAATAATTTTCTTTCTTTCGCCATCGCTAGTGTATGTTTGACAATAACTAGTCTAGAAAGAAATAGCGATGTTATATTCCAATGTTATTCGTGCATTTCGGAAATTGAAACAAAAATCCTCTTCTATTGTATATATAATGTTTCATCCTCATTCACACTCCTGGATTAGATCATATTTGTATGTGCTGAATTCAACTGGTGCCCACCCTCTCCCTGACAAATCTCATGGACAACATTCCCCACCCACCGTGGCATGGAAACGGTGTGAATTTGTTACCTGTTACATTGGTAACAACTACTTTATCATTATCTACAATTTTAACAATAGGAAATTCTCGTGTTTCCACGCCCCACGACGAGCCGCGGATGTACACCGACGCATTTAGTAAAAGTAGTTCGTAAACTAACTTGAACTTTAGTCTAGTGTTTGAACGTATACTTTCTTATACTACGTTGAAATTGATTCCCAGTGTACTATTGCTTAAATAATTGAGATTCCTAAGAGAAATTTACATTGGCTTAACTGTTAAATTGAAATTAAGACGCGATCTACGTACAGCGTAGTTAGATGTAAAACCAATCTGACATTGCAAACTGTCCATTATACATCCAAGGTTTTTCGAAGGAAAATTGCCGATGTTATCCGATTGTCCTTTAAACTATAGATTTGTTATCGTCTTCAGTTTTAAGCCATTACTCTATGAACGTTCAAGATCTTTAAAATGCGATTTGGTACACATGTTGCCAGATACATAACACATATGTATAGCAAGGTACATACATATGACTTAAATATATAGTTATTGCCCCTTTTCTACCTAACAGCATAAAAAAAGAAAATTGTCAAAAACTAATATAAAATTCACATCGTAGTGCAGAGCCCATTTAATATTGCTTTATGGTGTATCACGTCGCTTACGACATGCGTCTTTCGTAGTTTTAGCTAACTCTTACAAACAATTGAATTCGAAATTTACTTGGGTTGTCTACCTCGTAAATTCCAATAAGTAAATATTTGTAATAGCGTCGGGATATGTAGCTATACTCAAAACAGATTTAAATTTGGAAACCATTATGCACTATTTATACACGGGTAAACACAAATGAGAAAGCAACATAATTGTTGCGTTTAGTATTTTAATTATGTACAATGATGTATTATCGCACTGACAATTCTATGCTTGGTATGAGGAACAACAGAACTTGACGTTTTTTTTTTATCATCTGGTGTCTAGTCCCTTTAAATTAACACATACATACAGTTTGTGCTCCAGATGCCGTAAAAGCTGTGCCCTCGCATAAACAGTGTGTGTCAGGATTATACTGTAGTAATGTATTCAACTGTTCCAAATGTAGTACTAGATTAAAATCTTAAATTTACTTTAAGATTGTTAGTGGAGAGATCTGATCGCTTACCATATCTCTCTCAATACCGAACTATATTTGATGGATATACAGACAGTTTAAAGCAATAGAGATGACCGAAAAGCTAAAGATAGGAGTTGTTATATCATCCACCAGAGAGGGTCGCATAGGAGAAAGGGTTACAGCTTTTGTGAAAAATGCCATCCTTAAGGACCAAGAAGTTGTTGTATTTGGTACATACATTTTATTTTTCAAATTTAATAGTTCACTGTTACAATAAATTTGTTATATTTAGTATGTGCATTTGTTTGCAAACGTTGCACTGACTGTATGTACTTTTAGTTTTACATTGTGGTTTGCATTGTTCATGTACATTTCTTGTCTAAGATTGGTTTAAAAAGGCTTTACAAACGTAACTATCGTAACTACCACACTTATTAACGCTTATACAAAATATATTATTAAAATTAAGTTCGTTTATTTCAAGCAGATTTTAAAAATAATATTTATAATATGAGGAAATGCTGTTCGTAGCCTATTTTAACGCAAAGGTTATAAATGGAGTTAACGTTGTTTGTTCAAAATGTCAAATACCGTTATCTGTGTTTACATAGCTATACACACCTTATAGTATTCAGGTCAATTCAAAATGAATGAGCATATAGAACTAAAATGTATCCACACGGCGAATACGATAAGCCTAAATTGAAATATTTCTCGAAGTGAATATATATATATATATAATACCGTTATCTGTGTTTACATAGCTATACACACCTTATAGTATTCAGGTCAATTCAAAATGAATGAGCATATAGTACTAAGATTCATCCACACGGCGTATACGATAAGCCTAAATTGAAATATTTCTCGAAGTGAATATATATATATATATATATATATATATATATATATATATATATATATATATATATATATATATATATATATATATATATATCTACTGGCGATACAGATGCGCGCATGAAATACATCCATCAACATTTCACATAACATGTTCATATCTATACTAAAACCAACATGTACATTTAGCTCCTAATGGGCGATGCGTTTTATTCGTTTAGGTTTACAAAATATCGTTAAAACAAAATATTTATGTAATAAGGTTAATTATGGCATTACCGTATACAGTCACCGTCTCTCAATCAAATGGCGGAGTTAAATTCCAATGTGACACGTATACTTCAAAGATAAAGTAGTTTGTTTCCGTTAATATTCATTAATGTTCATCATAAACAGCCCTGGACGCAATCGTACTTGTATGTGCTGAATACAACTGGTGCCTACCCCCCGCCCATGGACAACATTCCCCCACACACTGTGGCATGGAAGCCATGTGGATTTGTTACCTATGCCATCGGTATCAACGTTTTAATTAGTATTTAGCATTATTACTTAAATAACATTGTATAACTATCTGCATTTTAAAGTCTGTCTGATTTTTTAAAGAAAAAAGTATGGTTCTTGTGATTATTATTTGATTATTATTATTATTCTATTATTATTATTATTATTATTATTATTATTATTATTATTATTATTATTATTATTATTTTAATTAATATTATTATTATTCAAGGACCAATGGGAGGGTCAAGAGCCGCGGTGCAGCTTCGGATATTTACGGGCGGTATGGGCATGATGGCTGTACCAACTTGTACAACTATTACACAAGCCCACGAAACACTAGATGAGAGCGGAAACACCGAAGATGATAAGCTGAAGGAGGAGCTTGATGTAACTTTAAAACAAGTGTATTGGGCGGCCAGGGCACTGAAGTCCTACGCTGGGAATAACCCTGCACCAAACTGGGCGCCATCGTAGAACTGACATTTAAAGATACTCAATTCCGTAAAAAGGGTATTAACATTAGAAAAAGTTATAAAGAGAACAACTGTGAATCTTGCTTAAAATATTGTTAAATTTCAATTTGTATAACTAAAGTAAAATGTCTGTGTAATATGAAACCTTTTTTGTTTGGCTTTGCCTTTAATTAAACGATGTATTGTTGACTTAGTGTTATATTTCAGTCTCCTTTTCCACCTTTCGCGATTTTAATTCATGTAACAACTTAAATGATATTGAACGAGGTGTTTAGTATAGAACAGTTCTGTAAAAAGGGCTCAACAAAACATTTATTAGTTTTACTTAGTTCGAGCTAATGACTTTCTATGTCGTTCACTTCAGTATCCCGTCGCTCTTGTAGAAATGTGTAACAATAATTATGTTATTGAAAGTAATGACAACTCCATGTCGGTCAGTTGGTCTGTCTAAGAAGTATGATAAGCAGGAATTATTAACTCGGAAGATTCAATGTTAAAAATCAGCCATGTTTCAGTAAAAGCTACGATATTAGGTCACGCAAAGCAGCATGCAGTACGTCTTTTTTACTGTGAAGAGAACTTTATTTCAAGTGCCACCAACCGCAGTAGGAGCTTCAAGACAAGATGTCGACAAACGATGTAAAGGACATCATGGAAAAGGAGTAAAAAGGAAAGGCATAGACAACAAATAAGTTTACTCAAATGTTTAATGTTTCTGACAATAGCAGAACAAACCGACCCTCATTTGAAGTGTGCCTATATTAATTGACATTTACAATCTGGTCATACCAGGATCAAACGAGTATCTGTATCAAGGCGAAATAGTAGGGAGAAGAAAGAACATAGAATCATCGTACATAGCAAGTACTTTAAATTAAAAGTTCCCTAAAATTAGTAAGGAGTTGGGTACATTTTTGCAAGAATGAACGAGAGATAGATTATATTAGGCGAATATGAACGTTATATTAGACATCCTTAAGCAGAATTACTAATATAAATAGCTATTGTTCATATTCAATTTACAAAGATAAGTAGATACTATACTATTCTAGTTGTTTTAGCTCGATAAGGGGTGTGCCATACCAAAGACAAAAGCTATAGCCATTCTAGCTATCATATGCCTACCAACCTAATATGTTTTATCATCGTTGTCGAGAACACTTCTGCAAAGTGACTAGTTTGTGCATAATTGGACTGATAGGCAGTGATCTCAATTATCGTTTTGGATCTGATTTACCTGAAACGGGGCAGTATATTAGAATAATGCAACACACGCTTTATTAAAGATACATTTATAAAAGATATAAGAACGAACAAAGAATGACAAATCCATATATTAGTATGGATGTTTTACTGATATATTGGGAGGAGGCAAATATGAGGGTAAATTTGCTAATAGTATTTAGAAAATAAAAGCCTTCAAGGTGTCCTTATTGTTATTGTATGGGTCT
This sequence comes from Mya arenaria, assembly GCF_026914265.1. NCBI lineage: Eukaryota > Metazoa > Mollusca > Bivalvia > Myida > Myidae > Mya > Mya arenaria. Next base: position 51,315,157 of record NC_069131.1, on the reverse strand, counting down.
CCTCCGTAGTAGTCTCAAAGTTCATTCGTCTAAACCCTAACAAAAGGGTTATAGCTGTCCACGGATTATATCTAAATGGTATTAAGAAATACGTCCAAGGAAAAAATTGCATTCCATATATGGATAATGTAATATACCTTAAGCTACACACATAGGCAGTCCCTGGCCTAAATGGAAGTAAACCTGAACATAAATGACCCCATATCATGTTTAATACTCACACATTCCGTATTCAGTGACCAGTAAAATAGTGCACAATTTGGATTGAGGGGTTCATTGCTAAACTGTTCCCGACAACGGTAAAAGTTGCAAAGAAAAAACAACATAAATATGCTAATAAACAGAAGGTAAACTGGAAAATGATAGGCTATGCTACATTTAAAAATCATCATTACAATCATTGTTCATTGCGAATCATGTCCTTTTTTATCTATAGCAAACCGTTTTGTCACGTGGATACCCCGCATAAGGTGATCATGGGCTCAAAATTTTCCGAGACTTGGTTCTATATCGACGTATGAACAATGAACAGTAAGTAGATCAAAACTATACTAACACGCCTTTATAGTAACACTTTCAATATTATGTGTACTTAAGACTCGAAATGAGTCGGTTACACTTGTGTATGTATTTCAAATTGTCTTTGTTTAATAGACTGTATTTGTATCGGTGAACATTCTGTCAGCGCCAGTAATCAGCCATTCCTATTTCTTCTAATTTGTTCTTTATTGAAATTTAGCCCACTGCTTGACGTATACATTGTAATAGTCCTTGGCTGTTCAAAAACATGCACCGAGAAGGTGTGTCCTTGGACCATTATTGAACCCATTTTTTGTACATTTTCCTTTAGGGTTTTTGGCCCATCGCAGTGCCCTTGTAGAAAAAGGAAAAAACCGGCGACGCTTAGTTACCACTAAATAATCAACTATGATTTCGGTACCCAGACCAAGCAAAGAAAGGGCCATGATGATACTAAATTTCTTACTTAAAAATTGAAATGGAGTGATTGTCTTGACAACAATCAAGTGTTGTTTTTATACGACAAATTAATCCAGTATTACAGCCGACATGGCATAAACTTTAATCATGATTTTTTTTCACTGTTATACAAATAATGCCTCATTTGAAACCTTGACTCTCCACTTACATTGCGGAGGGTTAAACTGTCTCCCGAGCGCTCAGCGTCACATTTACTTTATCGTTTATCAACAATCAATCATTATAATGATTAAAAGATAGTTTGTATATATTATCATACTAGTAGTAATTTCAAAACTACTGGTCCTGTATCCTTGAAGTGATCAGAAATTAAGGAATACTGCATGAAAGAATGTTTAAAAAATTGGTTTTATCAATACCTTATACTCACTAAACCAGACAAAAACAACGTCACAATACAAATAAGTTTGAATATAAACCTCACCGGACCAAACGATAACAGGTCAAGCGTCAAAAGCAAGATTCAAAAACAAGAACAAAATGCTTCTTATTTTTAATTCTGAGGAAAACACTTGCAAACAGTTCTTTTAATAAACTGTCGGAACTTCGAATTAAACAGTCCAATGATATATGGATTTATGGCATTATTAATCATATACGACCGCAGAGCGATCTGAATTCTAACATTGAACTCTTGTTCGCTTGAATTTGAATTTTGCTTCATGGTAAGGATTACAATGAAGTAAGGTAAAAAGCTTAATAGAGATGCTATTGTGATAATAATCATCATCAGGCTTAGTTTTCGTTCGACGTGGTATTGTTTTGATCTTTTCGAATGTTGATGTTTGTTATTCTTTGATTCATTGTTGCCATTGAAAGTAGCATCATTTGAAGTTTTACCGGCCACACTAGGTTTGCTTTCCTCACAAAATTCAAGCCTTTCATTGCTGAATTCATCAGGATTAAATGGAACGAGTACATTTGGCGTCGTAGAATTCACTGTACCGTGTGTATGGTAACTTGTACTGGCAGTTTCTTTAAGATCATCAGTTGAACACCCTTCCTCTTTGCAAGCGTGTTTGAATTGCTTTCTTGACAGCCATAGAACTCTAGATATTAAGATGTACAAAACAATACATCCACCGAAATCTAATACAAATGTCAGAAGATCTAGTGCATGAAATAGCCGTATAGCGGTTTTCAATCCTTCGTCCCTTGAGTGTGTGCAATAGAATGCTTTAATTGTTTTTCTGCTTCCTGCTTCTGTCACATTTACATGCACAACGTCGAGAATTACAAGATCTCTCACTGAATGAACCATTGCCGTCATGACTATAATCAAGAGTGTAATTTTTGCTGATTTGATTGAGATTTGCCACCCAAAGGGTTTAGAAATCTTTCGGTATCGATCAACAGCCACAAACAATAGCATGAAACCTGAGGTAATCGCAACCCAATGGTTCAAGAAATACATCACTTTGCAGCCAGCTTTGTTATTGAATGAAACTGTAAAACAAAGTTCGATGATTTCGTCGGAGAATAGGATGCATGCTATAAGATCAACTGTAGAAAGCCACGTTATAATCACATATGTAGATGTCTTTCGTTCCTGGGTTCCATAGAACTTGACGGACATGATATTTCCAAGTATTCCAAACACTATGACAAGCAAGGTATAAACAATAGCTCCCACATACTCTTCAATTTTTCTATTGTTAAAGGCCATCAGATCCTCGTCATAACTGCTGACGTTTTCCATTGCTATAAAACCTTCGCTTTCTGAAAGTAGAATATATAGTTTATCATGTAATTTCTCACAATATGCTGACCTTAAAAATTGACGTTTTTTACACAATTTTTTTTTATTTTTGTTTTATTTTTTTAAACCTCTTACAATGATTTCAGGTTCAAAAGTATATTCCAAATGCAACAAAATCTGACACATTTAAGGAAATTATAACATTTGGTTTATTTCCGCATTTTATTTGTTTTAAGGATATGTTATTTATCATATGTCATTGTCTTATTTTCCATTGACAAGTGAAAGCGTATATTCATACTGAATACAATTGTTATTGTCTAAGGTGTACTGTATTTTGTAACTATAATGATCTAAAGTTTAAACATATGTTAACATCTATTTTATATTCTTATCAAAACTGTTTATGCAGCATTGACAACAAAACATGGAAAGAGAACAAAAACGGTAGAAATGTATACACTTTACTATTATGTACAATTATTTACAAACAGATGCTTTACATTTCAAAGAAATGTTTCGAATCTTACAAAAACTACATCATTAGCTGTTGTCAAAGACTTGATGACACGATGCTACTTAACTATCTTTCTTGTCAAAACGTCGGCATAATTGAAGTGGAGAATCGCCCTCAATTCGCATATATTGTCGGTCTTTGAGATTTGAAAACTTACACTGCAAGGTGTCTTCCTTTACACAGATTTTCTCTGGAATATCGACTGAAATTTGGTTGATTATTCAATGTTTACTGATATCAAAAAACAATGACAACTCTTTTATTAAATTAATTTTATATATTTATTTTGCTATAAATATATGTTAGATGTTCCGAACCTTGCAGTGGAAATTGTTCCGTAGGCGAAACTTACAACTGCAAAGATAGTGTTATATTAAAGTAATATCATATGCAATGTTTGACCAGTTGTCGATCCATTTAAGCCCTAGTGAATGCAAACATTGAGGTCACAGGGCTGGAATGCATCATCAACATCTTTGTAAATACGAATGGTAAAGCGCAGAAACTATACATAAATATGCTATTATTAAATTAATGTAATTTGAAATATAACGGAACTAATGAATAATGCACAATAATACCGTGTCAATATCAATTGCTCATTATGAACTATGAGTCACTGATTATAACATGCGGACATTTATAACAATTTCGTACCAAGCGAATTCTTGTTTAACCCGGTTGTCAGTTGTCAATTAAACCAATGTGAAAGCTTGGTCGATAATCAGTTCAAGTATTAAATATCCGTAACCTATGTAGTCTTGAAATGTTAGAATCAATTTTCTAGAATATGTTATAGCTATGAACTGAATTACATCTTACAATGAAATGCAGATCTAATCCGTTATTTTGCCTTAATTTAAAATACAGACAAACTTCATTCTCATCTATTTATCCTTTTACTTATCTTAAATTTAAAAATGCAAATACCTACCTATAACTACTTTGTTATTTCCCGTAAACGTGCGCGTGCTGACAAAAAATATATTAAGTTATATTTATAATTGCTTAAATAAAATATAATAAGATGAATTTAACAAATTTGCTAATAATACATCTGTTAAGTCTCTACTACAAATATAAAATACGTGTTAAAGCTTTGCTCCATTTACTATACAGACAATATTGTGCCTGAGTATGATGTTTTAAAAAAAATGATGACTGGGAAGGGGCGGGAGGGGTGTCTTCTGCCTCCAACAAACACCATGGCTGGTAAAGTGTTTGTGACTAAAATGATGGACGGGCAGGTATGTCACCGTATGTCAAATTGTAACTTAAGCATGAGCCGAGAGGAGTTTCTCCTCTCCAAGCAATACCATCGCTTATAGATTCTCATTATAAGAATTGGCATGGAGGGGTGTCCCCTTTTCAAGCAGCACCACGGCTGGGTTAGATACTGCGACTACCAGTACGCACACGAAGGATATTTGAGGGTTGTCCCCTCCGGCCAACCAATACCTTTGCTGACTGAGTTTTTTTACAAAAACATAAATTAGTTGTCAAAATGTTTTCTACTTAAACAGTTAAAGGCCTAGTTTAAGCCTTCTATAAGTGCCCCCCCCCCCAAAAAAAAAAAAAAAAAAAAAAAAAAACAGTGTACAGTTCACAAACTTTGCTTATTGATCTTTATCTGCTTGCCTTGATTCTTCTTATCAGACCTCTGATCTAAGCATCTTGCTGTGCAGTTCTGGAAGTTTTATTATAAAAATGGACCCTAAATGGCCCTGAGCCAATAAACGAATACACAGGAAATTGGCCCCTGATGCACAGGAGGGGATTATCATGCCAAACATTCCTTAAACTAGGCCTTTAAATGAAAACGAATTTATACACCCCTCTTTTCAAAGCATGCTTTCATACCTGTGCACCATTAGCGGAAGCGATGACCCTTAACACGCAACTACAAGGTAAGCGTTCGCTACGCTAAATCAATGGACACTTAACATATAATTTAAAAGTAAGCAGGGGCTCTTAAGGTAGATTGTAAAGATTCCGAAACATAATGTATACGTTTTTGGATATGTTTGACTTGATACTTGAATGATACCGATATTTTGTTAGTATTCATTCTACATATTAAAATAATATTTTGAAGGTTTTAAACCAAATTTGCTCGACAGGAAATGAGACTTTGCAAACATACTCCTTTTGTGTTATCATTTTTACCCTGAGTTAGCGTGAGGCCTTGAAAATGTACACATATTTAAAAAGACACAAAGACCCGTAACCATCATTAATTGAATTAATATTTTTTATCATTGAGAGCTAAGAAAAAATGTCGCTAACAAAAATCACTTTTAAGTACTTTGTAGAGGTATTGTATATTGAAGTACTTTTCCTAATTATTCGTTTATTGTCATTGTTCGTTGCACTCGTATGTTTATTTGTAAGTAAACTGTCAGTATTCGTAGAAACAATTCTATATGTAACAAAACATGTGTCTGTAACTTTGTACAAACTTTATTATTTATTGCAATATTATAAAAAGGATTATACATGTATCTACATAAACCTAAAAATACACATGCATCATAAATCAAACCCATCTCCTTCCCCTTAATCCATTTGGTATTAGACACAATACATGCAAACCAAAAAGAGTTTTATGTACACTATTAAGTCATGGTGATACAGTTTTGTAGATGAAAGCGTGAATATAACAAAATTATATTGACGGGTTGCAAAACGTAACATGTAAGCAAAACACATGTGGAAAATTTGTTGAAAGTTACGTCATTCATTCGGATATGTCTACACTTTTTTTGTGAGTGCCGTTGCAACTAGTGTTTTTCAAACGCCTTTAAAATAAAGAAGCTACTTGTACGGATAGTTACACGTATACGTGGAAGTATATGTATTTGTCTCCCATCTTCTCTATTCGTGCATTTAAAGCATCTGTTATACACTTTGCAAACGTTATTTGCAAATTCGCATAGGCACATACATTAACTTTCTGGAAAACAAATAATAGAAAATAAGAGTCGGAGTCCGGCGAGTGGGCTTGACTATTCCTACGTCAAGTTCATTGGTTTTGCAAATCAGACAATATTCAAATAAGTGCAACATTGTTCCAATATTTAAATTATACACTAATTAACGATTAGTTTAACTAATTCCATTCGTTGTAATCTGTACAAAAGCCTTTAATCCTGAATCAGTTTTTCAAATAATTCTAAGTCAAAAAGGGTTAATACTTGCGTAAAATCTAACCAAGAGAAATATAATTTGTTTGTCTGAATTATTCCCTAGGAAGCTTATAACGTTTTAAATCATTGGCAATACATGGCAGGATACTTACAAGTTGTTGATTTTTAATGACAATATAAACACGAGTGGACATATTTACATTTAAATATAATGGCTTTTTTCATACGCATTAGACATATAAATTCACTACATTTTACTGTCAAATGGATTTATTTTAACACAAAACGTCATGTGACCAACAATTTACAAACTGAAATAGAAAGAAAAAATAACAACAGTCCCTGACTACATTTTTTATGCCTAGCATATTTTAATACTTTCGGGTATCAACAAAAATCCCTATTAGCCAAACCTAGATTTAATAAAAAAGGTCGAATGTTTCAACATATATTTAAGTGTTAAAACAGCCTTAAAGAAAACAAAATCAATTTAAAAGATTAAAAATGCGCAAATAGATATTATTAATTGGTGAACATTTGACAATAATTTAAAAACTGTCAAGTTAAATTTTATTTGACGGTCTTCATTATGTTAAACTATTCATATCAGTGGTTATTTACATACATGAACTATAGAAGATAGCACGCAAGTATTATATAAAAAAAAAAAACACTTAAAACGTATTCCATGATTTTGAAGTTAATACATACTTTGATTACATTTACCTTTTGCGTTCTATCTTTATTAAGGATTGTTCGGATGAGAGTGAAGTTTGTGCACATAAACTGGTTTAAACCCCAGTAAATTTACATTTTACTGACCGTTCCAAGGCGGTTCCTGACAATTCTTGATAAACATACCTATTTTTTATATATATATAGTATGTATGCACTGTGCTGTTTCTGGAGTTTTGTGCTGTTCTTGTATGTTTCTTGTTTGTGATTTTATGTTCTATGTCTTTGGCGTTTACCGAGTGCCACTAAACTGGGTTTATGTTTAAACCTTTTGCTACTGAGCTTGTTTCTGTAGTTTTTGGCATAAATATTGAGGCATACTACAGGCTGATTTTACAACAAAAAAAACTTCATCAAAGCACTTGGATTTAAAATGATATATATACAGGACGCCGACGTGAGATAGACTTTAGTAGCGCTCCGTCGAATGGTCATGGTATTGATACAAAAGTAAAAATGATTTTGATACTTATCTTTTCCGTTACGAATCGTATCTGTTCTGTTAACAGGATCGTATAAACAACCGCCAAAAATAAAAGCGTTAGAGCTCCTTCACATGTCAACCAGTACGTATGTAACTACGTTAAGGCATAACACATACATACAAATATCTAGACGTATACAAGTAATTTTAAACATAATTATATCAGGAGGAGCCCAAAGATATTTGAAGCGTTAACTAAATGATTGTTATTGAGTATCATAGAGAAATCAGCACTTCTCACGAGCGTTTCCCAGTACTGCTAAATAAATAGTATCAATAGATACAATCGACAACTATGATGTTTGTCTGGGGTTATTTCACGTTCAAAATCTATTTCTTCCGATACAATTTGCAAAAAAGTTTTTGAGAAATTGTCTGAACTTCGAATTAAACAATCCAATAATGTACGGATTGACGGCATTATTTAACATAAATGATCCAAAAGCGATTTGTATTTCAACGCTGAATTCTTGTTCCCTTGAATTTTCGTTCTCTGTTAAATTTGCAAAAAGGAGGGCACGAAGCTAAATACAGATGCTATTGCTATGACAATCATCATCAGCGTAACCTTTCGTTCATCGGGATCTAGCTTTGTTCTCCTTGCATGATATCGTCTGTTTTTGTTACCTTTTGGACCAGTGTTGCTTTGGAAAGTAACAAACAACTTTTCCTTGTCACTTGGTCCGTCATCCCCATGTGTGTTAATTTTAAGGTGTATGTCCTTATCCTTGACAGCACCAATGTCGCCTGATTTAACATAGTTGGGATCAGCATTCGAGTCAAGCTGTTCATGCCCGATTTTTTTCTGAATATCCGGCACACGTGAAGGTTCCATGGTTGACTTCACTGCACAATTATTTGTAAAATATGTTAGTATTTCAAAAAATGATGTTTCTTCCGTACTTCTGGCTACGTCACACCAGATAATTGTATTCTTCCTTTCTTGATGACAATCCGCTAAACACCCCTTTCTTTTGTAAGCGTGTTTAAAATGGTTTCGTGACACCCATAGAGCTCTGGATATCAAAACGTACAAAATTCTACATCCGAATAAAATGTCAAAATATCTAAAGCATGGAATACGGTAATAGCAGTTTTTAATGCAGGGTCTTTTGAGTGTGTGCAATAAGATGCCTTAATTGTTTTTTCCACTATCTGCTTCTGAAACGTTTACATGAACAACATCCATAGTTACAAGATAGCTTAACGAATGTACCATTGCTGCAATAACGATAATTAGGAATGAAATATTTGCTGATTTAATTGAAAATTGTCATCCAAAGGGTCGACAAATCTTCCGGTACCGATCAACAGCCACAGACAAAAGCATGAAACCTGACGTGATAACAACCCGATGGTTCAAGAAATACATCATTTTGCAGCCGAGTTTGTTTTTGAATGTTACTTTATAACAAAGTTCGATGACTCCGTCGGAGAATAGGACACATCCTGTAAGATGTACTATAGCAAGCCACGTTATTATTGCATGTGTAGACGTCCTAGGTACTTTGAATCCATAAAACATGACGGACATGATATTTCCAAATATTCCAAACACTATGACGAGCAAGGTATAAAGGTATGACGGAAAATTATCAATAAAAATAATGTTTTATGACTGATAGACATGTTTCCACATGCTAAATACACTGTAAATCAAAAATATCATTATTCCTGAAACTTTTATACCTTGAGTATCTATTATTGCTTGATTTATCATTTAGAATAGAGATATAAGCATCAACTGCTGCCCTATAGTTGAAAGGTCATTTTGAAAGAGCTGTCATGGCGGACTGTGCAATTTTTAGAGTTTGTTTTTCAAGTGGAGAGATTTTTCTTAGAAATAACTTGACCCCCCTTTTTATTGGCTTAAACGGTAATATAAAGCTTGTACTTTAAGAATATATATGTTTATCATAATCTGCATTCGCTCGAAATGCCTTTAAATGTTGTCTAAAAATAATCATTTCACATTGAATTATAGAGGCAATGACAATGGTGGTGTGTAACCTAAAAGGGACCAAACTGCTTTGTTTTAAAAGTGTCATTTTTGGCAAGAAATGTATTGCATTTCACTATTTCTGGCAAGTTTTCACAATTAATTGCATTTATCTTGTCCGGTTGATCGAAATATGCTATTTCCTTGTTTTCACAACTTTCGCCTATTTTTTTTAAAAAAAATGAGTCGTCTGCAATCATACGAGCACTGAAAATGTCCAAATTTGTTGAAAATTTGACTGCGAGAACTTGAAATGTGTGCATAGATGTGTAGAACTGCCCCATTTGATGCTTAGAATGCCATTTGAGTCCAGGTTCAGTTGAAAAACCTCAAAGAATGGCATTTTGGGCCTAAACGCCTTAGAACAAACAGACGCACAGGCACTTGGGTGACAGGCAATGAAACTGGAAAATCTGACACAGACTATCACATTGAGCTAGTTTTGGGTGTATTTATGTATGAAGGACTAATCGAAAGTGTTTTTCATAAAAAAATGCAGTGACGGGTTTAGTTATAGGTATGACGTCACCATTGCGTCATATGTACTTCCGTTAAGTGAAAAATTCCCAATAAAAAGATATTTTTTTTTGACTGATAGACATGTTTTCACATGCTCAATACACTGTAAATCAAAAATATCATTATTCCTGAAACTTTTATACCTTGAGTATCTTATTATTGCTTGATTAACATTTAGAATAGAGATTTAAGCATAAACTGCTGCCCTAAAGTTGAAAGGTCATTTTGGAAGAACTGTCATGGCGGACTGTTCAATATTTAGAGTTTGCTTTTCAAGTGGAGAGATTTTTCTTAGAAATAACTTGACCCCCCTTTTATTGGCTTAAACGGTAATTTAAAGCTTGAACTTGAATGTATGTGTTTATCATAGTCTGCATTCGCTCGAAATGCCTTTAAATGTTGTCTAAAAATAATCATTTCACATTGAATTATAAAGGAAATGACAATGGTGATGTGTAACTTAAACGATGGCCCTGGAATACTCTTCAATTTTCCTTTTACTCAATGCTTCGAAATCATCGTCATTACTTCTCTTGTGTCCCTTTGTGTAATTCTTTGATTTCCTGAAAGAAGAATATTACGATAATATTAATTAAATTTAATGTTCAAAGAATGCAATTATCGGTGTTATACTTTTACTGAATATCAAGCAAAATCACGTTTCCAATCTCAACGTAAATTGTCAAAACTGTTCGGGTGTTCAGGAAACACTTCATAACGATTATATCTTCTTCGCACTTTAATTAAAAAGTTTGTGATTTTAAAACATATAACTCTTACAATTACGTCAGGGTGAAATGAATATGTTTATGCCAACGAATCTGTATTTAATGATGGGAATACTATCCGCCAAATTAAATTCCGCTTTCACATTCCTTATTGTGATACGAAACTACAGCTCTATTCTTGATCCCCACTAACTTAACAATTGAAAGACCATTGTTTCATACCGAATTAATTTCTGCATCTTGGGATTCATTTTAACCATACCATTCAATACTAATCTCCGTGTGGTATTTATGAAAACCGCATTTAAAGTTTTTATGGCTCATACATTCATTCGGTGTAGCACGTAAACTTACTGAAATATGAATCGTTTAAAATCGTGACAAAACATGCATATTGCAATATCTGTTCAACTTTGAACTCATTTGTATTGTACAAAATGTACGAGCCAACACATGGTAAATTACAATTAAAATTATAGATAAATTAAGTTTTCAGCTATTTCTACTCACACTTTTTATAAATTGCTATCATTCTGTGTAGAAAGGACTCCAATTCTAATAATTATTTAAATTGAGAGTCATATAACAGGTTGATTTTATAAAACGCCTAAGGGCACACTTAAGGTTTTAACATAATAGCAATACTGTTAACTGATTTATGTGCCCTGAAGTGACCTTTTTGTTGAGTGCTACTCCCGGTATAAACACACTGGTGTTTCTACCATATCTCAAATGTAGAAACACTATCTTCTTCCCGATGCAGATCTAAAGCAGCTAATATGAACTGGGTCAAAAATGTATGTCTTTATCACTTTCTTTAACTAATTATTGATCCTTGTATTGAACATTTATGTTTTACATTTCTATTACGAAAAAAAAATGAAATTATTACCTCATACAACTTATGTTGTTTTGTGATAGAGTCACTAAGTGATATTCCTCGTACCTAGAAACTTAGCTGTGCATGTTCTTTAACCTGCTGTATATGAATTAGTCATACACATATATCCCTTTCTTTGTACACTGTAGCATTTACTAGCTATATTATTCCCAGGTTATTCTTTAAAAGTCTCACTCAAGCATTGTATTGTTGAGGTTAAAATACACTTAAATAAATTTGTAAAATACATAGAAAATTACCTTAGACACACATTTTTAAGTTTCATGTACATTCACGTATTAATTTAATGTTTCATCAACTATTAACATACTTTTATGTCTGTTTTCTGAGCCACACTCTCAAAAAAATGAAACCACTAGCGAGCTTAAAGGACCATACGCAATCATGCCAACCCTATTATAAGAACTGCTTAAACACATTATGACAAAATTGATTTGATACTTGAGGATAATACCTTTTCCTCAACAGACTTGGAAAACTATAAAAAAAAAAATACTAGTCCTACGTCGGTATACAAGCACATTCTCGCTCTCATCCACGATGGCACCGTCTACGAATCGAACATAAGATAAACAGTTATGTTCTATGGCAGATTGCACCCGAATTTCACAGCCCCATCGATACTTTTTTAATTACTCTGTCCGTTCTGGTAAGGTACATAGCCAGTGGAGACTAGCTCGTGTCTGTGCGATTTTCAAGAAGTCTGATCCACAAGATGTCAGTTAATGCCAAATATCCCTTTTGAGTGTTATATGTAAGGTACTAAAAAAAACTTTGCATAAATACATGTGTAACTTCTTCCGCCACAACGACTTCCTTACACCATTTCAATCGGGCTTTTTTCAAAGAGTTCCACAGTTTATCAATTTGTATTTATCCATCACACGTTCTGTCTCGCTCTTGATGAAGGTAAAGAAGTAAGAGCAATATTAAGCGACATCTCAATAGCATTTGATCGCGTATTGCATGAAGCTCTCCTTTTCAAACGAGAAAGTGGTATCTCCGGTTACCTTTTAAAATGGCTTACAGATTATCTCAGGGAAAGAAAACAGTGCGTTGCCTTGTCGGATATAATGTCTGATACGGTTACAAATCTGCCGGAGTTCAACAAGGTCCAATCCTATATAAATGATATCGTTCGTGAAAAAAACACCCATACGTCTCTTTGCAGATGATATTACCATGTATATCATTGTCGATGACCCCTTGATGGCCGCTCAGAAACTAAATTGTGACATGGAACAGATCCATATGTGTGTAGAAAGGTGGCTTGTATTATTCAACCCAGTAAAAACCGAACCACTTATCATTTCTCGACAAACAAACAAACAGCCACATCCAACTATAAAAATGGGTATTGTTGAAATAGTGGAAGTTAACTCTTTTAAATATCTGGGCGTCAAACTGTCCTAAAACATCTCATGGCTTAAACATATTCAATCCGTCAAACCAAAACCTTAGCAACGTATATACCTCATGCGATTATCTAAATACCTCCTTGGTCGCAAATCGTTAGAAGCTCTATATAAAACATTTATTCGGCAACTTTTAGTTTATGCAAATGTGGTTTTGGACAACCTTACACAAGCTGACGGAAAATTCCTAGAAAAGGTTCAGCATGAGGGAGCGCGTATCATCTCCGGAGCAAAACGACTTGTTTTCATTTCAAATCTTTATATTGAAACTGGATTTGAACCTCTAAAGAAGAGAGGAGGAAACAACAGTTCCTCATTTCTTCTATGAAGATGAACGCGAACTGAGTAGACTGCAAGACTGCGGATGTATTGTTAATTTCTTAATAAACATTTGTTTTCTAAGTTTTCTAAAAGAGCCCAATTTGCCAATGTGGTGAAAATGGAAGACACCACCACCCCCTTCGTCCCGCTATTTACGTTACTAATTTTGGCTTCTATCATATTTAAACCGCATTTTATCACCTACTAGTTCATGTTTTGTGCCACCTAATCCAATCCTCTAAATTATAGCAATGACATAATTACACCATCATAAGCAGCTTGAAATAGTGACAGGAGCGAGGCATAGTAGAAGCTTTCAATCTTCAATCTCAATTCTGGCGAAATTAGTCTGTTTTGTGCATACATCAATTGTTTATCTTTTATGTTTTATTACCTAAGAAAACCATTTATCATTGATTATGCTATAAGATAAGGTATCATTATAATGCTGTTTTGAAATAAATACTGTTTAAAACGAAGTGACTTTCACAAGTAGCTATCAAGCTTATAAGGCGTCGTCAAAGCGGGGCTGAGTGTAAAAGCGCACCGTTTTCTTCTTATATTCGTGCGATTGACACAAACCTCATTTTGAAAATATACGTATCATGCATAAATTGAAGTTGTTCTCATGGCAGAATTGGGTAAACAACCAAACACAAAAAAAGCGTTAGAGCTCCTTCCGATGCCGAGTAGTATCTATGTAACCAATTACGGCATTATACCACTTGAATAAATAAAAATATCATGTACTACACGCGTAATTTAATTGAGATATCAAAAGCGATGCTAATATATGGAATAAAGCCCAAAGATAGTGTAATCATTGAAAATTTGTCTGCAATTTATTATATAAAATAAATTTGCACTTCGTACGAGCGTATTGAAAAACTTCGTAATATGACGTTTGCAATAAAAACATACAACCACTACGCATGCATTTGTAATAGTGAACAAATCACGTTCACATCAGTTTCTCCCGATACACTTGCAAAACATGTCCTTGACAAATTGTCTGAACTTCGAATTAAAAAGTCCAAATATGTAAGGATTGATGGCATTGTTCAATATAAATGATCTCAGAGCGATCTGTATTCCCGCGCTGAATTCCTGTTTGCTTAAATTTTCTTTCTGCCTTTGTGTAACATCTGCAATGAAGTAGGGCTAACTATTGATGATATTGATATGACAATCATAATCAGGGTAACCTTCCTTTCAATGTTATATTGCTTAGATGCTTTTGGATAAAGTATTTTGTCTCTGTTATGTTTAGGATCATTTTCGCTTTTGAAAGTAACATTCCTAAATGTTTTATTGGAATCACTTGGTTTGTCTTCCCCATGAGCATTTATTTTAAGACTTTTGTCCACGTCCTTGACAATATCAATGTAACCTGATAAAGCATAAATGGGATCCGCATTAGAATCCAGCGTTTCATGGCTGATTCCATCAGGATTAGACGGCACACACGACGGCTGCGTGGTATGCTTCGCTGCATCATTCTTTATATTATCGCTTCGCGTATCATAAAAGGATGTTTCTTCAGTATTTCTGACTCCTCTATACCATTCAGTGTCACTGGCTTCTCGATCGACGTTTTTTGAACGCTTCTCTCTTTTTTCAATGTGTTTGGTATTCTTTCTTGACATCCATAGAGATCTGGAAATCAACACGTACAAACTTATACATCCACTAATAACTGTAAAAAATAACAGAAGGTCAAGAACATGAAAAAAGTTAATGGTGGTTTTTAATCCAGGGTCATTCGAGTGCGTGCAACAGAAGACTTCAATTGTTTTTCTACTTTCTTCGTCTGTCACGTTAACGTGAACAACATCGAAAATAAGGAGATGTCTTAAAGAATAAACCATTGCACCAATAACGATAATCAGGAATGAAATCTGTATTGATTTGATTGATAATTGCCATGCAAAGGGTCGACAAATCTTCCGGTACCGATCGATAGCCACAAACAATAGCATGAAACCTGACGCGGTTGAAAGCCAATGATTCAAGAAATACATCACTTTGCAGCCAAGTTTATTTTTAAATGTAACTGTAAAACAAAGTTCGACAATTATGTCGGAGAATAAGACGCATGCTATGAGATCTACTATAGCAAGCCCCGTTATTATCACATGTGTAGTTGTCTTTTGTACTTTGAATCCATAGAAAATGACGGACATGATATTTCCAAGTATTCCGAACACTATGACGACCAGGGTATAGGCGATAATACCGGCATACTCTTCAATTTTCCTTTTACTTAATGCTTCTAGAGCATCATTATAATTGCTGCTGGGTTCCATTTAATAACTCCTTGACTTCCTGAAAAAAATAACGATACTGTGTTATGTATTAAAATGTAATGTTCAAGTAAATGATGTTGTCGATGTTAAATAATAAGAAACATCACGTTTAAACATATTTTCAATATAATCGTATAGTGCCAAATCTAATTGCCTTTAAACAAAGAACGTTTTAATTGAAAATGTAACACTTACGCTTACGATGATACCAGGTTGAAACGAATGATATTTGTGCAAAATAATATGCAAATTTCTTTGAAGGCAGATATTACCAGACCAATAAATTCCTGCACTTAACTCAAGTAAGACAAACCGAAAGGGTACTTCATTTTCCTCTACTTTCATTGACAGTTAAAAACCATTGTTTCATACTGACCAAAGTTTATACTTCACATAAATTATACGCACACATTACAATACAAATCTTCCGTGTGGCATTTATCTAAGGCGCAAAAATGTATGTGACCAAAGTCATTGGGTGCAGCACATGAATCTACTGATGCCTATATATATATTCTGATGACAAACACTGTTTGCAGTATTATTTTCAGCTTCAAACTTTTTTCAATATTACTTACTACTTAGTACATATGTTAGTGATTCAAGCAACTTTTACTGCAAAACATATTGTTTACTACGTGTAATTGTATGAAAACAAAACTCATTCATGTACTTTCGTTCTAGATCAGAAAACCCGACCATCAGGTCCTATGCAAAGACCTGACTAGTAAGGTTAGGCAGCTTACGCATTTGCTCCCTCAGATCGGATAATCCGATCACTGCCGAAATCATATGAAACATACTTGCAGTTTCAACAGTGTAGTATTTCATATTGTGGTTTTTCATAATCAAATGAGTATTGTAAGAGAAATGCCTACACACAGTCTCGAACATTGACTGCTATTTCTAAACATTTGGATATTAGTACGTAGCGATCAAACAATGAGTTATCAGTTCTAACTTTATTTGAAGAATGTCAATGAAAGATAGTAAAAAGTAAAATGTTCACCAAGTGAACACTGTTTATCCGACCGTTCACAGGCGCTATACGCAACACTTTATGGTATAGAAATGTTAATGCGTGTGTGGCTTGTCTGTGGTGTGTAGCATGGTGTGTGTCACTCGTCCAGCATAAGATATATGCCGTTAAATGCTTGACTCCTGGTATCAGACCTGTAGCTTCCATTGTATTATTTAAGCAATACATTGACGTACTACATACATAAATGTCTTCTTCACCAATGCAGAATCTATCAAACAAAAATATATTATTTGATCTATCTGATTGAATGTTAAAAGGACTGTACTCATATAATGAAGTGAAAAATGTTGTACGATCTGACGAACGGAAATGTTTGATTATTTATTGTGGTGTATCTGAAATACTTTTCGCTAGCTTCGATATTAATTGTGGTGTTTAAGAAATCGATAAAAACGGTTACATACGCAGTTTTTTATGCAGATAGCTTAGTCTTTGCGTTTTTGCTGTAAAATAAAACTAGGATGTTTACCTAATCAATACATTTGATCGCCAATCCACACACAGATCTATGACGACTGAACACCAGACTCGTGACCTAGTGAACTCGTGCTTCATTAACCGTTCAGAGGTGGTTCTCCCATCATTAATCGGTCGAAAAAAAGCTATTTGAATGCGTGTGTGGTATGTTTGTGTTGTATGTATGTATGCGTGCATGCGTGCGTGCGTGCGTGTGTGTGTGTGTGCGTGTGCGTTGTTTAAATGTTTGTTTCTAAAATGAATTGCCGTAAGGAACCCCTTTGCATTATTCCTCTAAACAGAGTTTATTTGTTTATTTTTCGACTAATGGGCTTGTCCCTGAAGTTTTCGTAGTATTATTGTGCCGCTCAGCAGGGCTGGTGCTTTGAATTTTTGACAACGTGGCTAGTCCCTGCTGTAGTTTTCAGTGTATTATTAGAAGAAATTCCTTAAAATAGTACATGTAGACAAATTGCTCAACATCTGCATTAAAGGAAAATGAACATCATATCGATGTCTTAGATGTTCAGCTTCTTATTCCAAAATCAAATGAACTTAGTAAATAAATTGCTTCATTTAAAAAAATTATATACATCTATCAAAATACAAATAAAAATTACACCGGCACTTGTGGTATCACAACTCTTTTTTCATAAAATTCGATCCGACTTTGGTATTGAATAAGATAAATGTTCTTGTACAAATCAACGTGCTCATACAGTTTTATAAAAAAAAAAACTTGTATTTAGGTATTTCTTTAACGATAAACCACAAAAATTACGTTTTATGTGAGTACAACTACAGATCACAAACGAAAGTAAAGCAGGAACTTATGCGAATGGATACACGTAGACAGGAAGTATAGTTTCGCAATGTCTCTATTGTTGCACTGAAAGCAGCTGCCATATACTTTGCAAAGCTATTTGCATAATCGTATAGGCATTTACATGAACAACTCTAATAAAATAATGAGAATACAAACTCGAACACAAGAGCCGTCGGAGTACAGTGCATTTGACTATTAGGTTATTGAATGTATGTGACAACACGATAATGCTTATTTAATGTAAATTTCAAAGAATATATACGCGTTCTTGGGAAATAGTATTGTGCAAATTCAGAAATGCGGCAAAACGAGTCCATTTTTTTCTCTTCAATTCTATAATATTTTACAAACGCTATAGACACATATATATCTGTATAGAACTTTCGACACTTTGAAACGAAAGTAATTCTTACCCAGAAATCCCAAAAGTCGCTTAGTTCATTTAAGTTATTTTGGCTTGCACGCTAGCGGAATGTGTTATGCAAAATATCAGTAATTTTATTCATTTCACGTTTTTGAAGATTTTTGGAAACATTGTTTATTTTTTCTAATATGTCACTTTAATTAGTCCATCGTACAATTTCTACATTTAAAACATTTCTAGAGTTTAAAATCGCGTTTATTTTATACAAATCAATTACAAAGCTTTACACAATGATAAAAGTTGTTCTAATTTGAATAATATTTGAAAACGACAAAAAAGCCTTTACCGAAAAACATTCCAGAAAGAGTATTCTTAACTAAAAAGAGCATAATTTTATAAGCAGCTTTATGCTATTGTAGATCCGCATCCGATACCAACATTTAAAAAATCGGACGCTTGTGGACAACCAAAATATAGGGAATTATTTTTGAATGCGTATTAATTACATACTTGCACGGTAGTGATGTGCATGCAAAACTTTTGGCTATACTTATCAAGTACATACTAAACTCCAACCGATTTGTCTCAGCGAAAAAGGACCACGTTCAAAATAGATCCATTCCGATACACTTGCATATCGTACCTTTGACAAGTTGTTTGGTTTGAATTAAACAATTCGATAATTTTAGGATTCGTGGCATAATTCAAAAACAATGATCTTAGAGAGATCTCTATATTCCAACGCTGAATTCTTGCTCGCTTAAATTTATTTTCTCGAAATCGAAACGGTATCGACAACGCGGAACTCTGCTTAATAGCAAATATGCGAGTTATTAACATTAAAAAAAGTTTTTTGGCTAATTATTGTATCATGCATGAATCGAACATAAAGACTATCGGATAAACAGCCCCATAAAAGTGCATGCGCCAGATTCCTCAAATGTCAAGTTAAAAGAATATAACTTCATTAGGACAAATGATTTTAATAAGTAAACTACATTTAATATCATATATAAAGCTATCATAATGTGTAATTGTATAAATAAACAATTAATGGTGGTATTTTACGAATTATAGTCCAAAGATATTTTTAACTTTAAATAAGTAATTAAACTTGATTGATTACAAATACGTAATTTGCACTTCATACTATCATATTTGGAGAACGTTTTATTAAAACAGAATACAATATACATGTACAATACAACCACCACGTAAGCATTTGGTGGTTTTTATTGAACAAATCACGTTCCAAATATATTTCTCCCAATACACTTGCAAAAAAAGCCGTAAACAAATTGTCTGAAATTCGAATTAAACAGTCCAATTATGTAAGGGTTGATGGCATTATTTAATATGAATGATCTCAGAGCGATCTGTATTCCAACGCTGAATTCCTGTTCGCTTACACTTGCTTTCTGCCTAACAGTTATATTTACAATGAAGTATGGTAGAAAGCTTACTATTGATGCTATTGATATAACAATCATCATCAGGGTTATCTTCTTTTCAACGTGGTATTGCTTTGTTCTATTTGAATGATGTATTTTGTCTCTGTTTTGTTTCAGACCATTATCGCTTTTGAATGTTACAATCTTAAACGTTTTATTGGCATCATAAGGTTTGTCTTCCCCATGAGAATTTATATTAAGACAATTTTCAATGTCCTTTATAGCATTAGTGTCGCCTGATATAAAATTACAGGGATCCGCATTCAAATTGAGCTTTTCATGGATAATTTTGTCAGTATAGGGTTGCAGACATGGAGTCTGCGTGGTAGACTCGACTATATCATTATGTGTGTTGAGCGTGCCATTAAAGGCCGTCTCTGCAGTACTCCATGCTTCTCCTGCATACCATGTCCTGGTACACGCACCATCTTGATGGCCGTCTGCTGAAGTCCTCTTTCGTTTGTAAGCGCGATTGATATTCATTCTTGACATCCATAACGCTCTTGATATCAACGTGTACAGCGCCATACATCCACCAATAACTATGACAAATGCCAGAAGATCAATATAATGGAATAAGGTAATAGCGGTTTTTAATCCGGGGTCTTGTGAGTACGTGCAATGGAATATTTCAATTATTTTCTTACTTTCTGCTTCTGTCACATTTACGTGAACAACATCAAGAATAATAAGCTGTCTTACACAAAAACCCATTGCTGCAATAACGATTATCAGGAATGAAATCATCACATATTTCATGGAAAATTGCCATGCAAAAGATCGACAAATTTTCCGGTACCGATCAATAGCCACAAACAACAGCATGAAACCTGACGTGACTGCAAGCCAATTGTTCAAGAAATACATCACTTTGCAGCCGGGTTTGTTAGTGAATGTAACTGTAAAACAAAGTTCGATAATTTCGTCGGAGAATAAGATGCATGCTGTAAGATCAACTGTAGCAAGCCCCATTATCATCAAATTTGTAGACGTCCTAGGTACTTTGAATCCGTAAAACACGACCGACATGATATTTCCAAGTATTCCAAATACTATGACGACCAGGGTATAGGCGATGGCACCGGCATACTCTTCAATTTTCCTTTTACTTAATGCTTCGAGTTCATCGTTATGACCGCTGTTGTGTTCCATTTTATAATTCCTTGACTTACTGCATCTAGATACAGGTTTCAATTAATTTAATGTTCATAGAATTGATGTTATATATATTAAACGCTTTGTTTACATCAAGTTTAAACACATTTTTATTCTCAAAGTAAATTGTCAAAACTTCAAATCTACTTGAATTTGCCATTAAACATTATTATTGAAAACATAATATTCAAATGAATAATATGCTAGACTAACCGATAGGCTCCTTTATTCTTCTCAGTTTTCTTTGACATACCATTGTTTTATATTGACCAATGTTTATACAATATATCATTCAAATACACATATTACAATACAATTCTTCCGTGTGAGATTTATTGAAGCCGCAAAAATATATGACCTTTATGCATTGTTTGAAGTTATGATAAATCAGTTAAACCGTTACAATCTGCATACCGTATATGGATTAACGGTCATGTGGAACGCACTGGAAAGCTCTACTTTCCACTTCCATGGTTGATGAGTCACGCGAAACAGTTAAAGCGATAAAATAATATGTCAGTCTTTAATTTATTGTGAGTAATTATTACATCTCCGAACAGTACCACCATTAAACTTCCTATTAAATAACTTAAGTTAAAACTACGATTCAACTGCGTGAAGTAAGATATTTTGTTGAAACTGCTTGACGTCAACTGTGAGTTAAAATTAATGCGCGTTGGACGTCAGTTCATAACTACGCACGCGTGGTGTGGTAAAATTCACAATACACTTATCGGCTTCTTGAAGGTTTACGGTATATAAGAACAATACTCATTTATATGATTCCGTTCTAGATTAGAACATCTGACTATCACTGTGTGTAACTGGTAACTAGCAAAGATAACCAGCTTAAGCACATGCCCTCTGGTCAGATAACCTAATCCGTTGCGGAAGCAAAGAAAATAAACTTACAGTCGCAACAGTATACTTTTTATATTTATTTTCGAAATAATTTTATTTGTTGCACAAGGGATTTTTGAAATACTAATATTGCATAATACGTTGTTAGGGTTCGTTGCCAATGCCGTACTACTGCTTCCAAAAACATTCTTAATCGAACATTGACTGGTCTTTCTTATTCTTTTAACACAGCTATCGATAACTAGTATTGTTATCTATCTTTTATAATTGTCGATTGGAATGAACTAAAAATCTAAAGAAATACCCCAAGAAAGTGATTTCTTTTTGGCTGAAAAACGCAGCCCTACATTATTTCATGAAGATGTACCTATACCTTAATTGAGAAAGAAAATAAAATCTGAAGAGTTGGGGCTATTTGGAAGATGTTAAACAGTATTGTTTATTTGAAATACATTTTGTTTACGTAGGTAAACATCGACACAAACGGGCACGTTTTGATCTTTTAAAGCAAGCGCACGCTGTGATATTGTCATGTTAAATTCACAATCATTCCTTCTCTCGCTCTTAATTCAAACAAGATTTTTTTGATAATCAATCATTCTGGTTTCCCATGTACATATACTAAAGGACGACGGATACAAACTTTGAGTGTACATTTAAAAATGTTCAACATCTGCTCTATTGCATAAATCACTGTTTACATTGTAAACTGATTTGACGCTTTATATGAGCAGATAAAAAATCATAAGAAACTTGAATGAAATGTAAATAAGGCCACACCAAATTAATGTTTAGTTCCTCGGATTTTTGCCCAAAAAAATTGGAGCGAGCGAGCGAAAAAAAAAAAAAAAATTTTGTCAGTTTTCATAAATTAACGAAGCGAGCGAAGAGCGAAAAATATACTTTTCTTTATTTTCAATATAAATATGAAAGATTGTTCAAAATAATTGCCCTTAATGCCATTTTAATGCCATCTTGAACTGAACCTCTAATGGACATTGGGAAAATGTCGGAAAACATATTATTTATTCATCCGTGTTTAGTACAAACATTATATGGATAAATTTAATTTCTTATATAATTAAAACGTACTTTAATATGACGATCATTCATAATAATAAATAACCCTGCTTTTAGTAAAGTTTGAAACGACTTATATAAATCTACCTGAACCAGTTTAACATAATATGCAACTGTATTTAGACATTACTTAGGATTGATTTTGGATTTGTAAAAAATGATCACTTACACACTGGCATCATCAAACATCAGACTCCATATAACATAGACTAAATTTTGTTTTTATTATCACGGGAAATGCAATGACATGTGCTTATTAAAACAAAAAGAACAAGGGTATTTTTCAGAGTACTTATTTTGGTTATTTAGATGTTTTTATGCACCAGCCAATTGTATATGCCCCCCCCCCCCCTAAGTCACTTTATTAAAAAAACCATTGATGTCTAACATTGGAATTTCATGGGATTTTTCAGTTACATTAAAGATAATTGTCATACTGAGCACTAATATTAAAGTATTTATTAACAAATTTAAGACCAATGAGTGAATAAATTTAAAAAAAAAATGTTTAAAAACATTATAAATGATGGTCCGTAAGTTTCTGAAGATGGTCGGTAATGTCTCTAAAGATGGTCCGTAATGTCCCTAAATCTGGTCCGTAGTGTCCCTAAATCTGGTCCGTAATGTCTGGTCCGTAATGTCCATGGTCCGTAGTGTCCGTGACCCGTCCAGAATAGCGGTGACTTTGACTTCCAGTCTCTCAAAACCCGGGTAAAATACCCGACCTGCAGGGACACACTGCTGGTAAAATCCCTGCCAAATGGCCCCGCAACCCCGAATACCTATGTGAGGCCCATTCCCGACTATTTTCAATATGCCTCTGCTGTCCCTGGTATACCCCTGGAACAAGGGCGAGGGTTGGGCGGGGCAGTGGTTACAATTGACAAGTGGATTACAATCCCGGATTATGTTGCAAATAAAAACAAAATATAAGGTGATAAATTTAGGCTTACTTATGTTGAGGTATATCCAGACCAGTGTTTATATCGCTATTTGTGAAAAGATATTTGTTCAAAACTGTTGCTTTGTCAGAATTTGATCAAAAATGAGCTTGATACATCAATTTGGACCAAACATTGACTCATGTTCCAGTTAAGTTGACCTGTGACATCTTCAGCATCGTCGTAACGAGGTATGATGTTGGTCCCTTGTATTATGACTTGAATAAAATGGTACTAAGTTGATCATTCCGATTTCCATTCAAAACGAGTCACTAGTTACGCAATATAATCGCTACCAGTCTCAGATACATATGCTTTATTGCATAATGATTGCTTTAAATAATGATCCTTTATGCATGAGACGATCAACAATGACTTCAAGCATGCTCAAAACATATTTATTGTCAAAAATAAGATTTAATTTCCAAACTTCGAGCCACATTGTTTATACCGGAAGCGGCCATTTTGATTGAATTTATTGAACCCATGCTAAACCGATCGATATACAGTATAAAAGCACTACGCATCGGTAACTTCCCTTAACAAAAACACAAAAACTAGCGTAGAAAAATTAAACTTGATTATTTTTAGCCTTTTAATAAATTATTACCTGAAAAAAATCTGCTTGGCGATCAAAATGGAGGTGCGGGCGCACAAAAAAATAAAAATATTTTTTTTACATTTTCAAAAAAATAGGAGCGGTAAATCCGCGGAACGAAATATCAATTTGGTGTGGCCTAAGAATAATGTTGTTTTAATGTCAAAACACAATCAAATTTAATTCAATTGTTAGTAGATCTTTTGTAAATTCTCTACAAAATTTAAAAGAAAATATGAGAACTGATCTCTGTAATAGAGAAGTTGCGAAACATAACATGTACTTCCACTCGAGTGTGTTTCTAAAGTTACAATATAAGGTTGCATCACAGTAATTTTAAAATTATCTTCATCTATGTGTACTGGAAGGCTGACGCACGAGTGAAACGCTTTGATCGAGATTCTGTAGTTTTTATTTCAAAATTTGTGATTTAAGACGTCAAATAATAATATAAGATTGATTTTCTCAACCATGCAAACAAAATTGCATTTTGAAATTGCAATGTTTTTTTGCAAATCAAATGAAAATATAATATAAACTATATTCTGAAAAAATACAGACCAATCAGAACACTTTTCATAAAACTAAGTTGAATATGTGTAGGCCTAGGCTACCTTCTTACACAGGTAACCCCGTTTCACCAATAGTTTGTTCTCAACGTTATTAATACGTTTCCTAGCGCAAGTAATCTTTCTCCTGGTCTTGTTCTGTAATAAACTATCTGTATTGTTTTAATTATATTGATTTATTATTGCAAGAATATTCGACTTTAAATATATCACTTTTGCTAGAATTCTGGTGATACGGTGCACTACAACTAGCACTGTAACATCGCAGTCACTTGGTGTGTGGTGATAGCTTCAATGACATCCTTTATTTTTACACCACGCGCTAGAAAACCCCTCAAAACCTTTTGAAAAGTATGTCGCTTATGTAACATAAATTACCAACCACAATGCGAACAACAAAAACATATGAAACGCTGTATTACTTTTGTATACACGAATGGTACAGGATAGGAATCACATGTATTTCCATATTAAAACAAAGATATTCATAAAATATGTACGTGGTGACATCAATTACTTTCGAAAACAATTCAATTTAACTCGCTATCTTATAACATCACATGTACCCATTGAATTTTAGGATTTCTTTAATATGTTAGGGTTGAGGTGCTTTCTCATGGCCCCTCAAAAAGGACACAGTACTGTTGTTTTTTGCCCATGAAACGGACTCGATAGTGATTATATCAGCTATCAGCTTTCGTCACAATCGAGCTAAATTAGTATACTAGTATAAGAAATTGGTTAGCTGAACACCTATATAGCTCTAGTCCACTTTTATTAAAGTAATAACAAAATAGAATTGCCTTCTTTGCCGAGGAAGAAGTCCATTACAAGAAATAAGACAGTCAACATTACTTCCTGACATTAATCATGAAATATCATTAGTGATGAATAAGCGATACTTGAAAGTAAATTATATGCGGTTTAACTTCAATAATAATGAAAACAAATCTTACTGTTATTATAATTGAGTGTGATTCAGTGATACACCTGTATAAATGGTTTAGTAAAGCAAAACTAATAACAATTATTAATCACTTTTTCAAGCTTTAAGCATTGGAGATTATACTGCTGTGAAACACAATTTGAGTGTAAGATCTGTTTTCCATTTAAACACCAAGTGCCCTCGTTGTCCGCACCTGTGGTATACATCTTATTTTCATAACAGTAACCATAAAAGATGCATCAGATAAAATAAAAAAAATCATAGTTGTGGTTAGTGTCGTTAGCTGATTTTATTTCAGGGTGTCTTGTTTTCTGAATGACAGTTATAAATAGTTGATATGCTATATAATGTTAGTAAAATGGAGTCTTCCTCAATATTTTCTACAAACCAAACCATTTTTCACCATTTCACCATAAGTCTGATACTTTAAGTGTTGCCATAGCCACAAAACCATGCCATACACGTAGCTTACTTTATATTTCATTTGATTATTTTGCGACAGGATGAGATGCATTTCTCGTTGTTTTTGGGAAGTGTGGTTCAAAATTGATCTCTGAGACGTCGTAAAAGGCAGTTTGTCTGAATAATGCGCGTTTATTGATATATAACAAGACAGTGGTAACACACTTTAAATTCATTTCATACCAATTAGTTTCAAAGACTAACATATTTTGTTAACCCTTTAAATTTCAAGGAAATGGATAGAGATGTAGAATAATAAAACTATGTATTTGTTCAGTTTTTTATGATCATGAGTTTGTAATTTTCCGAGCAATTATCAGATATTCTTGTTTTTAAGTATCGAACTTTGTTCGGTAATTTCCGTCCAAATATTTATTGTCATGGTCGTCCTATTTTATAATGTTTCCTTTAAGCTGAATGCTCGAAAAAAAATTGTTTTACATAATCGTTTCAAAGCAATATGTTATATCATTTCAAACTGCCTTACTTTGTTACCTCAAGAACTTCTAAACGCAAAATTGTTTTCACTACTCAAGTGGAAAACAATCCGTCTACAAGCAAACTTGACTGACCTATGACAGTTAGAATTATTGAATGTGATAAAACAAGCTCGAAAACACAATTAAAATCCAATGTCCATCGATATTTGTTTTGTCTACAGTTTAGACCTTACAGATATTTCATTCAATAAATGGCAACCAGTGTTATTTGGTCACATTTATTGATGCCCTGTTTTTGATATGATTTTTCTGTCGTAATACCCGATGCGCGCACCAGCCGGTGTGCCAAAGAAATATTATTAGACAACTTCGATAAAAAGTGTACTTGAACAGGTGTCAGTCGAGTTTTACCTCGCGACGTCGTAAGCAGCAATACATAATAGCATACGTCGGTGGGATTGTTGTGTTTAACATGATAATGCTTTTGAATAAAATGTGAAACTAATTGGTGAGCAAACAATTGCATAAAGGAAGCTGCTGTAACGCTGATGGAATAGTATAGTGGCATATTTCTGCCCTACGATAACCTAAAAATGTTTCGAACTGCCATCTACTATCAATGTCAACTGAAAAATGAAAACGATTTATGTATACCCGCTCCCCCACCACCACCCGCTATTCAAAGCATGCTTTCATACCTATGTGTAGCTACGTTGGAGCGAAGGAAACTTTTCACGCGTAATTATTAACGACCAAAGGACACTAACGCACTAATTTAAGTTCAGCAGAGGCCATTCACGGACATCGTATATGTTTCGAAACATGTTCATTGCTTATACTGCATAGGAAGGGTGTTTAAATAAACAATACTTGAATGTTATTTAATAGACGTTTTGATTTAAATCTTGATTTCAATGTGACATTTTAGGGTTTTAAAAGCAAGTTTGGGAGGCTTCAATCAAGAGCTCACCCATTGGCGTTATAAATGTTACCTTGAGTCAGCTTGTGGCATTGAAAGGGTTGACATTTATTAAACGCAAAAATACCAGCTTTTATCCACTTTTGCTAACAATTGGACAATAAACCTACAACAAACAAAACGGCTTGTTCATGAGATTAATCATTATTATTTAAACTAGAATGTTTTTCATATTTTTGAGTGCTAAGAAAATTGTTTTTATATAAAGACCACTTTCAAGTATCCTGCCGAGGTCTTATTTATATTGAAGTGCTTTAAAATTAAACTATTAAATTTCACTGTCATTTATCATTGCACTCGTTTGAAAAAAATAGGTAAACTGTAAGTATTGATAAAAACCATTCCAAAGTAGCAAACCCATGCACTTCCAACTTATTACAAGCTTTATTATCTATTGCACTATTAGAAATAAAACATAATACATGTATTTGATAAACATACAAATACTCGTGTGCAAGTAGTATAAGAACCAATCATCCTTTTTTTCTAAATTCGATGCGCATTTGACATTAAGCAAAAATAATGCAACCCAGAAATAATATATACTTTATCGACTCGTGGTAATACAGTTATGTAAATACAAACGTGTATGCAATATCGAGAATTTTGAGAGGTTGCAAAAAGGTACATGTATGCGTTCATGCACGAGTTGACATCTCGTTTAGGGCTACGTCATCCAGATGTGTGCCGATTGTACTTAGAGCTTTAATCAAACTGAAACTGCGAAACTGACGCAAAAGTGACTGTAATAGCGCTCCGTTTTTGTCGAACAGTCAAGCCAAAATAATTGTATCCTGTATGAACCGAATCCGGTAAAGAATCTCTAGAAAATAAAACAAAATGTTTACTAGTATGTATGTAGTTTCATTAGGGCATACGACTTAAATAGATAGAAATATATAGAGGATATTTATTTATTTATAGTTAATAATTCGCTTGTTTTTTAGTGAACATATTTTATAAACAGTCATCAATGAAGTTTTATTAGTGTATCTATGCTCTAAAAATTAACAAAAACACTTTTATTTTAGGCGGGACATGAATACATAATAAAATTACATCGCCGTCATTTATTGAATGAAAATTTAAACGGTCGAATGTGTTAGCAAAGCAATTACGGATAATCATTGGATATAAAACATAGTTTTAGAGTGTATTTCATGAAACATGGATAGTCAGTCATCTTAATGTAAGATACCAGTCTGTTTTGCTTGAAGACAGGTCGATTTCCAGGTAATGATGGGGACCACGTTTGATATGAAAGCAAATGTCCAACCATTCATCTTCAATATCAAGAAAACTGTTGATTTTTCCAATAAACGGTAAGTTGTTAATTTCCAATAATATCTTTATTTACTCTTATGTAACATTTCTTAATTTTAAATATTTTATTTGCAAACATTTTCTGATTCAAAACTGAAGTGTTCTGTTTTGATCAAGAGAAGTAACAACAATGGATTTTAAAAGTAGTTCTGAAAGTTGTTATTTTCGCTCCTTATTTTGCAGTGAAAATAGTACATTCACTGAAGTTATTTCACTGATAAAACTCCATAATTCACCAAAAAGCATGAAATAAATAGCATTCTGCTGTCTAAAAATGCTTTTAAATAGCATTATAAACGTAATTTAAACAAGAGGGCCATGATGGCCCTAAATCGCTCACCTGAGTAAAAGAGTTTAACATTTGTAATCAGTATAGCTTGATATTTGTTTTCAAAGAATATTGAAAAACACACTGGTCAAATATGATGCCTGGATAATCACTGACAGGACTTGCCACAGTTGGCTGCACACTGAGAGGACTTGTCACAGTTTCCTGTACACTGACAGGACTTGTCGATTGACTGCACACTGACAGGATTTTGTTCTGTTGCCTGCACACTGACAGGACTTGATAATTTACTGCACACTGACAGCACTTGGTACAGATACCTGCACACTGACAAAACATTTTCAGTTGCCTGCACACTGACAGGACTTTTTTCAATTGCCTGCACACTGACAGGACTTCGTTCAATTGCCTGCACACTGACAAAACTATGTTAAATTGCTTGCACACTGTAATAACTTTTAGTATATATACACAACCAGCAGATGCACCATCCAATAAAATCAATAAATTGCCTTAAGCTCTAAAGATCAAATATCAGAACTCATTCAACACCTTCAACTGCTATTATTGGTTCTTCCATCTAGTACAACATCACCGTCCTTCAAATATTAATAATCATTTTTTTTTCTTTATATACCGTTAAGTCTTATTCACTATCCACACAGAAGATAAGATTGTAGCTTAGAATAATCTACATGAAGTTCACAATAATGTACATGAAGTTCAATGGAAAAGTCTGATTATCAAATGTATCATTAAGTAAAAGTGAAAAAAATAAAGTATATAATAAATATATGAATCTATAAACCTAAAAAAAGAACAATTATTACCTTAGAAGTGACTTTGTTGAAGACTTAATAAAATTTAAAATCTATTCCCTTGTTACTAAAACTAGAAAGTAGTGGAATCTCCAACAAAAAGGGAGACCATATAGCAAGACTTGTTGCCCTTGTTTCAATAGTAAACTTTACATAACTATCAAATTATAACCAAATGTATTGATAATGAACTTGTAACCCACGGGGTGAGGCCAATTTTTCTACAGGGGTATAATTTGAAAAAAAACATGGTAGATATCCATAAGACAATGTTACATACCAAATATTTAAGCACTAGGCCTAATAGTATTTGCCAAAAAAATGTCTTTTATCCTTTAGTTTGCCATGGCAATAAGAGTTCTGCATGGAATTCATTTCTTTTAACAATTTTGAAAAATCACCAATCAAGTAGCACTCCTATGAAGTTTCATTAAAATTGTACAAGAGGTTTAGGAGAAGATGCTGATTATAACAAATTGTTGACGCCGGACGACAGACGCCGGACATAGACCGATCACAATAGCTCACCTTGAGTACTTTGTGCTCAGGTGAGCTAAACAGCAATAAATGTTAATATTATAAGGACTATATCGCAACGATAGTGTGAACATTAAATATTTGTTTATAAGAGTTTTTTTTTTAATATTACGGATACAATATAAACATACGCCCACTACATATGCATTTCTTGGGAGTTATTGAACAAATTAAGTTCAAAATCGATTTCTCCCGATACACTTGCAGAAAGTGCCCTTGACAAATTGTCTGAACTTCGAATTAAACAGTCCAATTATGTAAGGATTGATGGCGTTATTTAATATAAATGATCTCAGAGCAACCTGTATTCCAACGCTGAATTCTTGTTCGCTTGAATCTTCTTTCTGCTTTAAAGTAAGATTTACAATAAAGTATGGCACGAAGCTAAATATAGATGCTATTGTAATGATAATCATCATCAGGGCAACTTTTCTTTCAACGTGATACTGCTTTGTTATCTGTGCATGATGTTTTATGTCTCTGTCATCTTTTGGATCATTGTCGCTTTTATAAGTAACATATTTAAACGTTTTATCGGTATCGCTTGGTTTGTGTTCCCCATCAGAGTTTATCTTTGGACTTTTGTCCACGTCCTTGAAAACAACACTGTCGCCTGATAAAGTATTAATGGAGTCAGCTTTAGAATCAAGCTTTTCGTGGCTGATTTCATCAGGATTATATGGCACACATGACGGCTGTTTGGTAGATATTACAGAATCATTCATTGTACTATCGCTGTGTGTGTCATAAAAGGAGGTTTCTCCTGTACTACTGGCTCCTGCATACCAGATACTGGAACTGGCCCCTTCATGATGTCCGTCATTTGAACTTCCTTCTCCTCTGTAAGCGTGTTTGATATGCTTTCGCGACAACCATAGTGCTCTTGATATTAATATGTACAAAACGATACACCCACCAATGACAATGATGAATGTCAGAAGATCAAGCACATGGAATAGTGTAATAGCGGTTTTAATCCAGAGTGCGTGCAATAGAATGCTGCTTCAATTGTTTTATCACTCTCTTCTTCTGTCACGTTTACATTAACAACATCCAGAATAACAAGATCTCTTACAGAATGAACCATTGCTGCAATAACGATAAGAAGGAATGAAATCTTGACTGATGTAATTGACAATTGCCATCCAAAGGGTCGACAAATCTTCCGGTACCGATCAACAGCCACAAACAATAGCATGAAACCTGACGTGATAACAACCCAATGGTTAAAAAAATATATTACTTTGCAGCCGGGTTTGTTTTTGAATGTAACTGTAAAACAAAGTTCGATAATTTCGTCGGAGAATAAGACGCATGCTATAAGATCAACTGTAGCAAGCACCGTTATAACCACATTTGTAGATGTCCTTGGTACTTTGAATCCATAAAACATGACGGACATGATATTGCCAAGTATTCCAAACACTATGACGAGCAAGGTATAAGCGATGGCACCGGCATACTCTTCAATTTTCCTTTTACTTAAGGCTTCGAGATCATCGCTATAACTGTTCTGGTGTTCCATGGTA
Organism: Mya arenaria; assembly: GCF_026914265.1. Lineage (NCBI taxonomy): Eukaryota > Metazoa > Mollusca > Bivalvia > Myida > Myidae > Mya > Mya arenaria. Next base: position 51,282,722 of record NC_069131.1, on the reverse strand, counting down.
ATTTTGATTTCCTGAAAGTAGATCGCGATATCATTCGGTTATTTTTATGTTCAATGATTTGAAGTTATCGATTTTTTATATTGGCTAACATCAAGTTTCAACACTTCTTTTAATCTCAACGTCAATTGTCAATTTAACTTAACATTTACTTTAAATTGACATTCAATAATATAAATGCAGTTCTAAAAGGTATATTCATAAACTTATGTCAGATTTAAATAAATTATTCTGATGCGTACATTTCTTAATAATTAAGAATTATATTTTGAAGATCTACCAAAAATGGAGAGAGATACCGCAGCCTGTGACCAAGGTAAGCAAGCTAGATCGCCAAAACTGAACTCAGCGATAGTTTAACATTGTTTCCTTTTCAATAAATACTGTTTTATTCGCGTTCTTGTTTGCTTTGGATATCTTCCAATTAATATAATAATTATCTCTTCTCATATTTACTGCTACAAACTATCATTTTGTGAAGAAAAAAACAACACTTTAACTTTTAAAAATATGTTGTTATTAATACATATAATACGTAAACATAAAGTAAGTTGAAATATTTAAAAATTAATTCAATAGTGCTCATAATTATAAAGAAGATATCTTAAGAAAAATATCAAAAACATTACCTATAAACCTAATCCAACTCTAACGTTCCACACTAGTGCGCTCTTATCGTCGATATATCAATCGTGAGAAAACAGGTTTAAAGATTTATTTTTGTAAAGTTTGGGTTATTGATAAACAAGCCCCGAGTAAACTCAATGTCAATTCACTGAAATAAGGAAGTTAAAATATTTGCAATAAAAATGAAAATTAATGTCGCGTGTATGGTGTATCAATTTAATGATGCATTTCATACGTCGATGCCTCATTTATTTTAAGTTACAATGATTACCTGTTGTTATTTTTCAGTTGAATACATGTCAAATTATTATTTTGATCTGGTTATAACATATAGTACAAAGTGTTTCGTTCAACGAAAACGCGAAATTCCACATCTGTGGTAGATGAGTCGTGCGAAATAAGGCCTTCGCTCAGTGTATGTTGGGCCTAATAAGTCTACTGCCTTTAAACAGGATCGTCGCTAAATGTTTTGCTGCTGGGCTTTCCCCCGAAGTATGCATTTCATTATTGAAATAATAATAAACTACACCATAAAATAAAGATATCTTAACCGTTTAAGATTATATCAGATACAGATATATTGTAGTAAATTCCGGAGTTTAAGGAAGGAGTTTCTATACCTTAATTAAGAATAAAATGTACAATCCGAAGAGTGGGGTTGTTTGGAGGGTATTTAGTTTGAAACATTTGAAATACTTTTCATTCAGTTCGATGACAGTTGTGGTGTGTTGAAAATCGATATGAAGTTTAAAGTTTCGAACTTCGAGAGAATACGTGCGCCATGCTTTTGTAAAAATCATAATCTAATAGCCCATCAACATATAACAACATATAAATCACAAGAAGACTGACCACAAGCCTTAAAATGTTTATTTAATAAAACTCAAAAGCTGCTCTATTTACATTGAATACATCACCTTTTTCATTGTAAACTGATATCTGAAAACAGTGACTAGATGTATAATAATGCGGCTCAGGTATAATAATACAATGTACAATGTACAAGTTTACATACACGTTTATACATGTGAGAATGTTTTTACTATTATTGGTTATGTAATCGGCTTGAAAAATCATTATTTTCATGTGTTTCCAATTTTGGTAGTTGGCAAGAGTTGCAAATTGTCTCCCTTTGACCATTAGCTTTATGATTTGTGTTTACATTAGGTCAGGCGTGGAAGTATTTCCCGCATTTTTGTAGTTTTAATCCTATAATTGGTCATGTAACATTGTGCAGTTTTACATAACTTTTGGAGGAAGCGGACATCATTCTTTGTCCCTTCATGAAACCAAAGTATTATTTTTAACTTGTCAGGTACTTGTGGATTTTGAGGTTAGTTTTGTATCTGTTCATATTTGTATTTGTTATATGTTCCAAATGGGCAACGCCTTGTTTGTAAACGTCTTTTTGAATAATGTTTCATGTACCTGTATATTTCATTATCGCGGCATAATTCTGAAGAACGAAGTATTGCATGTTTTTAGAGTCACGACCTCTATCTATTTCACCATTATTAACTTTACAGTACGGTTTCAGTAGTAGCACAGAGACGAGTGATAGCGGTGTGAGCCTTATTGCGAGAGTTCGATCCACAATTGATAGGTTCTGTTGTAAACTTGTACCTGTGAATGTTATGTACTTTATTTGTATGTGTTTAATATGTGTATTGTTTCTAATGTAATTGTATTGTTATTTGTTATCAATGTTTCATTTATTCCAGTATCGGCCACTAGATACCTCGTACTATGTTATATAGACTAAATGATTGTATCATGTATTTCAGGGCTTAGATGTTATAGAGGCCGGAAATAAACATGTAGATAAACCCTAAGAGAGTTCCCTCATTCATTGTAACGACACTTTGTTACATTTGGCGCCAAATAAGGAGTTCAATATCGGACATTTCCAGACACCGGTTCACCGTTCTACTTGAACAACATGATTTATTGTACATTACATGGGTCGTGGAGTGCAGACATACTACACATATTGTGATATGGTGGATATGTGAATTTGATCATATTTCTTTGGGCACAGAAGTACCTTTCGCTTCATGAGACAAGGATCCGAGCAGCGTCGTCATCTGTATTGGTCGGTGGAGGATTACTTTACGTTACCGTGGACGGAGTGCAGCTGCGTTATTCCCGGAACAGTGGAACAGGGACTTGACATGTACACTCATAGTGTGGTAAACAGTGTTTTTTGTAATCTAGTGGCCTTAAAAAACTTGTGTAAGGAGTACCTGAGTACCATAACTGTATATACATGAGCACAAAACTATTGAAAATAATGGTCAAAGAATTGCAGTCTTTTGTGGTTTTGTAATATTTTAACAACCATTTTACATTTTATCTTTCCAAGATATTGCCTAACTACTTGTGAGCTGCGGTTTCTGAGTATTTTGTGAGAGATATGTAGATCGAAAGTATTTGAGAGAAAATCACCACTTGTCATGAATTTAAAATTAAATTAAAACAGTTATGGTAATCTGGTGAAGGTTTCTACCTGAGTATCTTTAACAAGCAACACATTCTCTTTAATCTTTATTATGCTGCTTTATTGAGATATCCTGGTACAGACCATATTTTAAAGTTCCATTCAGTTATTTTTATTTCAAATCAAGGCAAAACAACGCTCAAATAACCTACATTCGATTTCAATCTATTTATCGTTGTTCCCGAGTTAATCTGCTGCAAATTAACACTTTGTCGTGGTTTCATATTGGAAAAGGGGTATATATTCTGCTGTACAGTATATTTTATGAAATTTACTTTAATATTGGCGTTGTTTAAGTTAATAACATTGATCAGTTTTGCTTTCCGAGTTTTGACAGCTGTGCATGTATATCGACATCGGCATTTCATTGAATATATGCAAATTATCAATACAACTTACTTTGCTGTGATTTCATTGGTTGTTAGGCATTCATACCTGGTTGCGTCACAGACAGCTGGTTGACCTCCTTGACTTTCCATTGGCTGACACGACTGGCTGACCTTTATGACGTATTGAGTAGATTTTGGTTAGCATCAACACGCACGTGATTGTAGTAAGTTTGACAGCTTTAACCTTTGTACTTTAGAAGTGAAATTATTTTTAAAAAGTTTATTAGTTGTGTTGAATATTATTGCAGAGATTAGGAGAAATGAAATTGATTTGATTCAATTTCTATTCCCCTGGTTAAATTATACTTAACACTTATAAAAAATAAATAATAAAAAAAAGTTTATCATTGAGAAATGAAATTGTTTTCTTGACAAGTTCTGTTCTTATTGATATTGGGACATTCGGATTTAGATTGAATATTTGACTTTTAATTAAATATTGATCCATTATTTAAATGTATTTATTAAATTTAATACTTGTAGTTAAACTTAAACGACTGTTAGAAATTTTAAATTATTGACTTTGGACTTTGTAAAGAAATGTTGATTTAAAATTTATTCTTTCATTGATTTCGGGAAATTTATTAATAAAAAATTAAGTATTTAAAATATTCGATATTGTTTATTTTTCAATTAATTCTGTGATTCGATATTAAAGATTGGTTATCGGTATCATATAGCCATTTATTTAAATTGACATTGTGTATTTATTGAATGGCTTCGAAATTAAGCCTTAAGGCTTTTCAGCAGTTAAATAAAGATAAATATTTTGATTCTTTTATTACTTATTTATAATTTATTTAAATATAATTGTTTTATTTTCATATTATTAAATTTAATGAATAGACTGATTGAATTTAATTCAATAATAATTTAATTAATTTAATTCAGTTTATGTAACAGTTGTTGAATTTGTTTGAAATTATCTTTTTTTGATACACTTGGATTTCGGAGTGATTGGTTTGTTGAAAGTATATATGAGGTAGTTCTGTGGAATATTGTGTGACTTTGATTAATGTTACGGATCCTTAATGCAAATAGTGAATGGCTATTGGTATTATTTCTAGTGTAGTGACATTGATGGAAATATATGTGACAATCTAGTGAAGTGGCACTTAAGATAAGTAGTGACAATAATTTTCTGATACTTTATAAAAAGAGTTATATGGAACATTGCATTTTATGCTTGTGTAATATGTGATTTTATTAGTGTTAATCAATAGACTGATATTGTACATTGATTTTTATATGCACTATTATAGGTGATTATGAATTAAATTTACTAATCTGTTGATTGTGGTTATTCATTAGTGAACAAGATTAACTTTGAGAAAACGAAATTGTCGACCTTTTTTGGTGAAGAAGGCAAAGGGAAAGTAACATGGGAAACATTTAAGTATTAGGTTGAGGGCTTAAATAGTACTGGTGTCTTCATTGAAGAACCAATCGTGCTAGGCATATCAAGAGCCTTGAAAAGCGACTAGGTCCTGGCGCTTCACTCGCTGTTCGCTATAAGACTTTTTGACAAGGCTGTTAATTTACATGCACTGAGGAGAACTGATGAAATTTATTGAAAGAGGTGTTACACCCAGGATTGAGCACGGAATTGAAACATCTCACTATTTACCAGAAAGACAGAATTACTATTTATGATACTTTTGGAAGAGGATTAACAATAATTGAAACAGAAAATAGGGGCAGTGCAAGTCCTGAGCAGAGGAAACATTGCTTTACAGTTGTCTACATCGACATTAAAGAAAATGAATCATCTGAATTCAATGAAATGCAGAAGATGCTACAGACACTTCATGACAAAATAAATAGACTGGAAAGAGAGATAGAGAGAGAGAGAGAGAGAGAGAGAGAGAGAGAGAGAGAGAGAGAGAGAGAGAGAGAGAGAGAGAGAGAGAGAGAGAGAGAGAGAGAGAGATAAGGAAGACACCAATAAAGATCAAGGTGGGCAGCCATGGGTTGGACGAAGAGGTTATAGTAGGGGCAATAGAGGGCCAGATTATTTCTCAGGTGGTTATAGAGGAGGAGGAAGAGGAAACTACAAGCCAAAAAGACCAATAGCTAGTAATATATGTATGCCAACTTGTTTCATTTGTAATGAAAAGGGCCATGTCCAAAGAAACTGTCCAACCATATTAGCACAGCTGGTCTGCACCAAATGTAAGAAAAATGGTCACAGAAGTCAAGACTGCCCAAAAGACTAAATGACCAGGCTGTATGATCGAACCCGGGTACGCAATTTGTAGGTCCTAAGTTAGTTGGTGAGACTAATGAAGTTTCAATTTCTTTAAACAAAGTTTTAGTTACTGCTTTATGGGATACCGATAGTTGTGTCAGTTTAGTTTCTGAAAGCTGGTTTAACGATCAATTACCAGGCGTAGATATCCAACCTCTAGATCATTTTTTAAATATTGAGTGTGCTGATGGGAAGAATTTGCCATACTTAGGTTATATTGAAAATGGAATGAGTGTGGTTGAAGGGCTACGAAAATGTGCTTCAAATTCGTGTCTGTGTCTTGTGTCTTTAAGTGTACTGCCACCACACCAGTCATCATTGGCACAAACATCATAAATGAGCTTTTGAATGAATGCAAAGAAAATGTTGGCCCTCAATATCTTCAAAAAGCAGGCTTACATAGCCCAAGGTATTTGAGTTTTAAAAAAATGCCATCAGGGAGAAGAGTTGGAACAGAGAAGGAGATGAATTATCCAAGCACCACTGCAATTATTCAAGATACAGAGTACAGAAGTTTTGTCACCTCAGCCGTAGTATACTACAAATACAGGAACAATGGTGACATTAGAGTCAGCCTAAGCAATGCAACAACCCAAACTGTTAGTATATCACCAAAGTCAGTTCTTTGTGAAATACAACCAGTTTCTATTGCTGAAGAAGAGTTTAAAAAGATAGTTGATGAAGAAAACAAAGATATAATGGATGAACTGGTGATTGATGAATTTTACATTTTGAGCACAAAGCAGAAGAGTCATTTGAAAGAGCTTTTGTTAAAACAGCGAAATATATTTTCAGTAGACGACGCTGATAGAGGTCTTTGTAGTAAAATGAAACATAGGATAGATTTAGGAAATGACATACCGTTTAAAGAAAGGCATAGGCGTAAACCACCTGCCATGTAAAGTGAGGTCAGGCAACATATTGAAAACTTACTGGCATGTGATGTGATACGACCCTCCAAATCTCCTTGGACATCAAACGTTGTTCTTGAAAGAAAGAAAAATGGAAAGTTAAGACTTTGCGTGGATAACCGCATGCTGATTGCAGGATCTGTGAAGGATTATTTTGCCTTACCACGTATTGAGGAGATTTTAGACAGTTTACATGGAGCAAAATATTTTACTATTCTTGACATGAAATCTGGTTACCATCAACTTGATATAGAAGAAATACACAAACAACAAACTGCTTTCACTGTATGAACTATTGGATTCTATGAATTTATTCGTATGCCATTAGGTTTGACAAATGCACCTGCTACCTATCAGCGTGTAATCCAAGAGTGCCTAGGAGACCTTGTGGGGAAGATCTGTCTTGTATATCTAGATGATGTTATTATTTTTAGCGAAACATTTGAACAACATCTTGAAAGATTGGACCTTGTACTTGAAACATTCAATGCAGGCCACATGAAATTAGCATCAGAGAAATGCCACTTCTTTAGGCCAATAATACAATTTATCGGACATGCAGTTAGCGGCGATGGTATAGAAACTGATCCCGACAAAACAGCAAAGGTGATTAACTGGCCTGTACCATCCAATCCAGATGAACTTATGTCTTTCTTAGCGTTTGCAGGCTATTACTGCCAGTTCGCCAAGGACTACAGTTTAATGATCGGACCACTCTATGAACTAATGCCACCAACAACAATGAACAATGGAAGTAAAAAGGATGTCGTTGATTGGAAGTGGACTGAGGATCACCAAGAAAGTGTTCGATGAAGTGAAAGGTATGTTGTCGTCACCACCGGTACTTGCCTAAACATACTTTACTCAAATTTTTGAGCTTAACACTGACGCATTAACAAAAGGATTAGAAGCGGCCTTGTATCAGTCACAGGATGGTAAGAAAAGAATGATTTCCTATGCCAGTAGGGCATTGTCAAACTCAGAAAAAAACTACAGTGCATTCAAGCATAAACAAATAACAATCACACCAGTGTTAGTGAGCCAAATGTAACCCCATGATGTATGATCTTATTCTTTGAATCTTGAGATGCTTTGCATGTTGTAGAAAATAAAACCTTTTCGAAAATGAACAGTGAATTAAGACTTTTTTAGGAAAGCGTGTAGTATATATAATTGATTGATGAGACACTTAAGTCATTTTACACAGATTATGAACAGATGGTGGCATATGTATGGTAAATAACAAATATAAGGTCATTTTATAACAATGACTCGATTTTAAAATGCTTGGAATGTCGTAATTTCGAGACTCCCAAAACATTTGATCAATTAAGCCATGATTGATAACGGCATTAGAGAAGAGATACGTGACAGATCTCTGTTATCAGTTATCAATTGAAGTTTTATCCATCACAAGCAATTGTTTTCGTTTAGTTTTTCATAATAGTCTGCATTAATCTAAATAATTAGGCCTCACCAAATTGATATCTTGTTCATCGGATTGTTTCCAAAAAATAATGGGGTGAGCGAGCGAAATAATAATAAAAATATTTGTTTTGCATTTAGCAAAAAAGAGGAGCACGCGAAGATTGAACAAATATATATATAGTCATTTAACTCACTTTTGCTCATATTTTATTCACTTATTAACTAAACAATAATATTGTAAACAGTACAAGGATAACATCCAGTGAAAGAATGATAACACTAAAAGATAATTCTATAGAAGTTTTGAGATCAAACAAATGCTATTTGAGATCAAGCAAATGTATTTCTTTAAACTATTTAATAAATGAGAGAACTCAAAACCACAGTATTACAGTTTTTTAAACCTTTTTAATATTTTTTTTCAAAATATCCTATGCATGACTAAGTTAAAGCCTGGACACAAGCGCCAATGGTCACAACCACCTGCCTGCCCAATGGCATATCCAAATCTATTTCCATTTTTCCTTTGGAAAACTTGGTTAAAAATAATTCTCTATTAAAAAACATTGTCTTATCTCATGCCATGGAAATGACTAGACAAGGTGACTTGAAAAATAACTCACAAAATGAATATAGGCATTTGCAATCAAATATAAACTATGACTACACAATTGGCCTTGGTAGCCATCTAAGTTCTGGAAGAGAATTTACAAAAAACCTACACCGTATTGTAAACCATTTCAGCACCAAATATGTCACAGAAAATTCTAGCCAGCGCCAGATTTATTTTAGGCTTTCTGAGAATTTAACGCCTACCTTTTTTAAACTTGCAGATTTTCCCTTTTTTTAGATACTCTTGTACAAATTTAGATAATAATAGTAATTGAAAACATAAACATATATACAAAAGAACTCTTTTGTACTGCAAATACTGATTGTGTCAATTTTCATATATAGCAAAAAATATTTCAAGAAAATACAAAATATGCAATATTTCTTTCATAGACAAAACCCAATCAGCATAAATATTGAACATTTGAATGATTTCCATATATAGTTTAAATATACACATGAACATCTAAAAAATCTACAAACATTTATTCGCAACACAAATGGTGTGATTAATACCTTTTCCTAATCATAGAGTCTGACACAATTTATTTTTCCTTTTTTACTAATACTTGCAAAATATACACAAAATATACAAAATATACACAATCCGGCTTGTTTGATGTTTTTGTGTGAAAGTTTAAAACTCACGGGATTTCCTGAAGCACAGGTTAATTGTTAGCGTCATCCTACTGTCCACGAACATTGACTCATCGGCGACCAATGCCTTCACCACGAGCATGCCTTCGTAGCCTCAATGGGACAGGATTTTCATGATCCGTGACGGAGGAATCTGGAATTTTAAAAAGCCATAGTATACGTAAATGTTCATTGTAGTATAGTGTAGTGTGCATTGCTGAAACAGTTTGATGATAACACAAGAAAAGTGGTGCTCGTTTCTTAGCCAAACTTTATTTTTCTTTTACTGTCCATGCATTGCATATGAATTAAATAAACACTATACTTTGATCTGTAGCAAAATAAAAACAAACATACATTAATCAGTCTAAAATAATAGACGTGTTATACGGGATTCTTCCAATCCCTAACGTCTAAACGCGTTTGTGCAAAAACCGGGGGTGTTTGAGAAATATTGAAATTTGTATTTAGTGAAGTATTTTATGGTTGAAATTGATCATAAAGGTTTATATTCATATTTTACCATGTTATTTTGCACAAAACAAGCATTTAATGCATTAAAACACAGTATTTACCTTTCCAATAAAACGAAAGTTGAATGACACAGACAACAATTATGACCGAAATGTTCCGATTGTTTTAAAAGTGTGCCCTGAAGCCTTGCAGGTGCCCTTCATGTATATATTGTTATGTTTTGACAGAATGAAATGAAGAAAATCCGTCAAACTCATAATTATTCGTTGGATATTTATTTTTTGTGTACGGAACTAATATAAAATAACATAATCTGGTAATATTTATGTTCTAACAATTTTTTTTTTCGTCTGTAATTTGTTTGGTATGAAAGTATCATTCAGCTTCAATATCAAGAAAACTTTTGAAAAATGTGATAACCATTTTTCTAATAATCGGTAAGTTGTTAATTTCCAAAAATATCTTCATTTAAACTTATGTCACATTTTAAATATTTTATTTGCAAACATTTTCTGATCCAAAAGGTAGCGTTCTGTTTAGGTAAAGGGAAGGTTACTACAATGGATTTTAAAAGTAGTTCTGAAAGTTGATATGCTCACTCCTTATTTTGCAGTGAAAATATCAAAATGATATTTTCACTGTTGTCATATCATTGATAAAACTCCATATTTCATCGAAAAGCATGAAACAATATCATATTAATCAGCTATAAAACATAGAATATATACCATAACTTTTTTTCTTATTCTAAAGCATTGTAACGATAATTGTATTTGTTTTGTGAAAAAGAACAATGAAAACTAATAGATAAAATGTTACATTTTTTTCTTTTTTTAATGAAACATCCAGTTGCAGCAGGCTGCAATAATGATCAATACACAGAAGTTGCGTACAATACATGTTTTGTTTGTTGTTGTTGTTGTTGTTTTTGGGGGGTCACTCATAGAAGGCCGTTAAGGAAACCAAATATACTCCATCATCATGTTTCATCACCATACACTGTATATACAAATAACGGTCTTAAATTCAAGGGGAAAAAATGGTGCCCTTTTCTTATAAACATGCGTGGTTTTATTTTTTCAATTATCAATATGCAAAGTCAAATACATTTTTTTTAATAAAGTTTAAGCCGTTTCATACGTACATTGTTTCCGTGTACTGGAGCCGCTGAATAATAGACCATAAAAGCATATTTTAAAACAAAATGGTAGATTGCACATTAACCTAGGGGTGATATGTCTGATTTTTTTTAAATCCCGTGGTGACGACTTACTTTCTCCTTGCCACGTCTTATTATGTCCATGGCAATACTAAGTTCCTCTTCAGAATAGCTAAGGTATCTCGTGTGCAAGAATAAGTTATGTCGTGGCAACGTCTTACTACCTCGTTCCTACAACTTAGCTGTCTTAGTATTTGATATGAATAAGTCGTGGTGGCCATGAGGTGAAAACATAACACATGTCCATTCCATGCCACCGTTTTATTTAGAAATGTAATCATTCAAATAAATGTATTAACACATTTGTACACTACTGAATCATCTTCAATAAAAAAAATGAAATATATGGAATATATAAACGTTAGAGTAGATTTTCTTATATGCATGCAATACATACTTATTAAGCCAAATACGATAAGTAATTTAAAAAGTTCTTTAACACCCCCCCCCCCAAACCCCTCCTCCAATTTATATATGTTAATCAAGGCATTTTACTTTTCAAACTTTTCAGTTCAAACTAATCGAATGCCACATTCAGTTCTATTTCCTGCAACTCTGAATTTCCATCCCTTAATGAGAACGTTTGATGGTTTAATATTTGCGATAACGAAAAAATGATTGTGCAAATAAATCGTTTCGTTGCTGTAGCACTAGCAGTGCATCGTGCTTCAAAGGCATTCTAGTTTTAGCCTTTGTTTCATACCTCTCTTCAGTGACATATTCATCAAATCAATTCAGCCAGTTTGCCTTTGCCGTGTTATGTTTTCATCAGTAACATTTTAACGTCTTCGTTACAATCTACCACGGATAAGTGCCTGTATTCCAGAACATACTACTCGCAGAAATATATTTAAATTCCGAAGGACCATTAACGTAAATCAGTGGACAACATTCATTTTGGTAGTTTGAACATTACATACACATATAATTGTTTGTAATTGATTAAATTAAAGAAATTTGCACTTCTGACGCGCATTGTTCGCAGTCCTGCTCAATAGAATAGGTGACAATATATACATTAAACCTCTAGGTATGTTTACCCTGAGGGTAGGTTAACAAATCGCGTTTAAAATCGATTTCTTCCGAAACACTTGCAAAGAATGCTTTTGACAAATTGTCTAAACTTCGTATTAAACAGTCCAATAATGTACGGATTAATAGCATTATTCAATACAAATGATCTCAGAGCGATCTGTATTCCAACGCTGAGTTCTTGTTCGCTTACATTTGTGTTCTGTTTTACAGTAATGTTTACAATGAAGTAGGGCAAAAAACTTATTATAGATGCTATTGATATAACTATCATCATCAGAGTAACGTTCCTTTCAACGTGATATTGCTTTCTTCTCTTTGAATGATGTGTTTTGTGTTTTATATGTTTTGGATCATTACCGCTTTTAAAAGTTACATGCTTAAACGGTTTTTCGGATTCACTAGGTTTGTCTTCACCATGGGAGTTCATTTCAAGTACTTTGTCGATGTCGTTGACAACAGCGATTTCGCCTGACAATATGTTACAGGGATCCGCATTTAAGTCAAGTTTTTCAATGCGTATTTCATCAGGAGTAGATTGAACACATTGGGGCTGTGTTGTAGACTCCGGTGCATCATTGTTTGTATTATTTCTGTACGTGTCACACAATGTTGATTCTGCTGTACTACTGGCTCCGTCATACCAGGTACTGGTACCTTCTTGGTTACCGTCTATGGAACTCCCATCGCCTTTGTCAAATTGTTTGATATGCTTTCTGGACACCCATAGAGCTCTGGATATCAATACGTACAAAACTATACATCCACCAATAACTATGATAAATGTGAAAAGATCAAGAGCATGGAATAAGGAAATAGCGGTTTTAAATTCAGGGTCTTTCGAGTGCGTGCAGTAGAACGCTTCTATTATTTTTCCACTTTCTCCTTCTGTCACGTTTACTTGCACAACATCAATTATTACAAGATCTTTTATGGAATGAACCATTGCTGCAATAACGATAATCAGGAATGAAATCTTGACTGATTTAATCGACAATTGCCATCCAAAGGGTCGACAAATCTTCCGGTACCGATCAATAGCCACAAACAATAGCATGAAACCTGACGTGATTGCAAGCCAATTATTCAAGAAATACATCACTTTGCAGCCGGGTTCGTTAGTGAATGATACTGTAAAACAAATATTGATTATTTCGTCGGAGAATAAGACGCATGCTATAAGATCAACTGTAGCAAGCCCAGTTAATATCACATTTGTAGATGTCCTTTGAACTTTGAACCCATAAAACATGACGGACATGATATTGCCAAGTATTCCGAACACTATGACGAGCAGGGTATAGGCAATGGCCCCAGCATATTCTTCAAGTTTCGTTTTCCTTAATGCTTCAAGACCATCGTTCTGACTGCTGTTGTGTTCCATTTTGTAGTTCCTTGACTTCCTGAAAGTAGTTAACGATACCGTTCAGTTACTTTAATGTTCTATTTGGTATACTTATGATTATGAAAGTTAAACAGAAAGAAGAATATCTTAAACATTACCTATAAACCTATCCAACTCCAACGTTATACTCCAGACCGCGCGTATGATCGTTTCTTTTTTATATATCGTGAGAAATCAGATTTCTTTCTTTGTTAAATAGTGTTCATTGGTAATCGAGACACTTACAACACAATAGCAGTTAATTGAAATAAGGAAGTTTAAATGATGTGTATGATTTTTGAAATTGAAAGAGTTTTTATTACTTGATGAATATACGTGATTTCTTCTGCTTAAAATGAGACAACAAGTCACGTGTGGAAATTCACAATACAGCTTCGTCATGTTCTTTAAAAAAATATTTGAAGGTTAAAGGTTTGCAAGAGAAAGAATCAGTCATGTCCTTCCGTTAACGGTATGAAAAACCGACCATCGGGCTTTGGGCACAGCCGGTTATTCGCAAACGAAAACACCTCTGGTAGGTTATCGAAAGCATATGAACTATTCTTGCAGTATTAACAGTGTAGTGTTTTATGTTATGGTCTTTCGAAATTATTCTATTTTTTTTCTTTTTGAAAGACAAACCCTACGATTTTGGATTCGTTCACAATGGCGTACTTCTTGATCGAACATTTTCTAATATTTCTAAATCTTTGGATATTTTTGTACAGCGATCGAAAACAGTGAGTGAGTATTTGGACTATCTTTGAATAACGTCAATGGTAGATAAACAAAAACTAAATATTCATCCTGTATGAACTCTGTTTCGCTGACCGTACAAAGGCAGTTAACGCAACAGTTTGTGATGTATTAATATTGATAGTTGGAGGCATATGTGGTATGTCTGTGTTGTTTGGTAGGGTGAGTGCCTCTTGATCAGCAACTGTTGGACCTTAGTACATAATGTGTCTCTCTTTGATCGTCTGCCTGGTCTTAGTCTTCAGTTTATAAATAGAGTCTTCGTTAATACAACTGACTTATTGGTGTGTCCCTGTAGTTTCCATAGTATCATTGAAGATTTAAATGTAACACCTTCATTGATGTCTTCTACACAAAATCAGAATATATCAAACATGGAACAAATGCTCAGATTGCATGTAAAGCTTGGTGCCTCAAGTCCAAGGAAAAAAAACTGCAACGTTATAGCAACTAAAGATGTGACGAAGGTGGTACGAGAATCATCATCGACAAAGGTGGTTTACGACTCCATCTCATATGTTTTCGGACCCGTGCTTTATTTCTACTTGTAAAGGCGGAATTCAATTGAATAACTAGGGTACCACAATGCTATGTATGTGTATACGAAAGTCGATTTTGGTTTCTTAAACCTAAGATACCCGATACTGCCACACGCGATAGACAGAACCGAGGTAACACTCAAGTGTCCTACACTTGTGATTTGGCGGAGGCCTAACCTTGGTTAGAGAAAGTGTTGTGCAATCTACAGTTACGACAACAACTTCTCAAAGTGTTGTTGCAAATCTCCGTTGTATTAGTGTTACTTAAAAAGATATTCCATTAACAGCTTTAAACTTTATCATCTAAATGCATTAATCAATTTTACAAAAGGCATAATACCTGTGTTGAAAAATGCTTAAACATATGTACATGCAGATAACGATACATGTCTAATAGGTTTTGAAATTAAACAAAAACTACTTTATCTAAGATTATTCATGTAGAAAGCGAATTTTTGTACGAACAGCTTTGCAAGGAATATTCTTAAAATAATGGTTCGTTTATACAAATTGCTCGACATTTGCATTTAAAGAGAATGATCTTCTTGTTGATTTCTTAAATGTTCAACATGTTATAAATAGGCTTGTGCATACAATTTTGTTGGTGAAAAGGGTGAACAATTATATTACCAGCACATCTGGCCAACTAAATATTCAGCCAATCCCTACCAATCCGATAAATTGTATATACCATCAAAATGAGTATACATAAAATTGTAAGTTGATTTTTTAAGTAAGAATGATTCTCAAAACTTTAATAAAAGGAAATATGTGCATAATTTGACAATGACAATAGGTATATGTACGCTGGGATGCGAGGGTTCTCTACGCCATCACCAGCATTCATATTGTTCATTATGCTATATATATATATATGGTTTATTCCCTTGGTACACTTCTTGAACCATCCTTTCTGCAGACCGTTACAGATAAATAGACGTAGGCTTTTAGGGTCCAGAGATTTAACAGGGGGCCGCTCTCGAAACACTTCGAACAAGCGTTCAGGGTATCGGCGAGGCATACCCTTTGGGTCTGTGGCGAACGTACGAGGCTGATTTTGCTTAAAATACTTTTATCTCAATATTTACCAGCAAACTAGCTATAGCGTTTGTACAAAACAATTGTCTATAAAAATGGAATTTAACAGGGGGGGGGGGGGGGGGGGTTCAATACAATAATACAGTGTGTTTTTGAAATGCTAAAATGAATCAAAAAAATCAATTTCTACTTTATTGCCGTTGTTTGTTCTTATCGTTGTGTTTTGTTAATATAAAAGAAAAAAAAAGAAATTGGTCCACATCTACGGTCTTAAACTTTTTTTTATTTTTTGTCTGCTGTTTTTCACTTGCGTTTTTAATGTTCACATTATTATTATCATCATTTTCCATCATTATTACAGTTAATTAAACAGTTATCGTTTCAAAACATATTTTGTTGAAAAAACAACAACAGAATTACCACCAACCACCGACTGGTTATATGAATGCATTGCTGCAGTTGAGACGACAACAAACATGTATACTCCACATGTATAATTTAAGTCAAGGGAAGCAAATCTTACAGAAAAGAAGACAAAAAATTGTACCGAGTTGTCTTTAGTGAGTTATCATTCACCAATGTGTTCACTCTCTCAATAAATTCATGATAATTATGATGGGTAAGTTGATAAAAACCTCATCCTATTCAACGTTATAGTCTATTGCGTACTTTACTTGTGTGCGTTAAGATTTAAAGGAAAGGTTTATATTGATAAAACGTGATTGAACTAAAATCAGGAATTTAATATATTTGCAAAAAATAAATACAAACTACAGCGTACTTTTGGGCATTCTATTTTTGCTATTGTTATTTTGTTTTATTTTGCAACGTGTCATATCGTGCCTTCCGTTTCATTGTTTCTCAAAACAGTCAATTCATTAATGAACATAAATTTAAATGATACTGTCTCCGATATTATTGACGCAAGCATCCCCTCTAATACACTCGTAAAGAATGTATGTTGATATCGAACGACTGGAAATAAATTTTAATAATAGTGATAAATATGGAACTGCTGTTAAGATTTAATGATGTGAACACCGTTCAGGCATTAATAGTTCAGTGATTGGAAGAACACTATTTTTTAATATCGTTTAATATAGCACTGGTGGTAAGATTCAACCATTTGGTGTTTAAAGTATAACATTTTTAATAAGTAGCGTATTGACTAATGTTTCATTTCCTACCAAAAAAAAAACAAGATTTTGAAAAAAATATATATATATTTTATATCCTGCTCCTACGAAAATGTTCAATCATGGCGGTTCGTTAAACAAACAATAAAAAATAAAAGGCCTACATGACAAAAGAACATGTTTGCTTCACATTCTATCGCAGATTTATGAAATATACTTTCCGATAACATATTGAACTTAAAACAGTCACAATGTAAATGTACATGCAACTCGGGTGTCTGATTTTGATACACTTATGTTTTTTGTAACTGTTAGTGTCCATATAGCTTCTATATTTTATTTAGACCGTTCAAAGAAAGACAACGTAAAATATATGCACTATTACGAACGAGTGTTATTTGGCCTCTAATGCCTATTCAAAATTAATGCTAAACCAAACTCTTTGTGTGTACGTAATTTGGTTAGAAATCGATTATCTTATATCTATATTGAGTGTTTAATCGTTCTTGGTCGACATTTTCAGTCAATGACAGCTTTTTTGCGAAATCTGAGCTCTTGCTCGGTTTCTTCTGGCAATTATTATTTTTGGTTTTAAATAAACACAAGTCTCATACCAGGAGGAAATGACGCAAATGAGAAAACGTAGATACGATATTAAATATTTGAATGAAAGATCTTCATTGAAATTGTAGTGTTTACATATAACGAAACGGATGTTCAAATAAGTTATTTCCTGAAACACTTACGAAAATCAGTGGTGAATACTTCAATACATGCACATTACTGTTTTTATTTATTATGTGACTATTTTGATCCAGAATCTTTAACGAATTTTGAATTAGTAGTATACCAAAACAATTTTAAATACATTAGTATTTTTGTATAATAGACACGTGCGTGTTATAATGTAGCCTACTTCTAAGGCATCGTTGTTACATTGCTTATTCAATTAATCAAGTAATAAGTATGCATCTCCTGTCGTCATTTTGCTAGTCTATCCTGGAAAACTGTTTAATTTAAATTCATCGTCTTCGAAAATTACTTTGGCCTTAATGTACAAACTGACAACGTAATAGGAACAAAGCTAGAAAGCGATACGACGGTCACAAGTATCATCATAAAGGTTATCTTCTTTTCAATTTTTCATTTCCTTGGTGATTTTTATCAATTTATACAATTGAATTGATAATTAGTTAATCAATTAGTTAACATTGAAACAACTTACGATGTAAAGATTCGTTCCATATGGCGTACAATTGATGTCAAGATAAATTCTTAATCGAACATTGCCTGCTATTTCTTAACCTTAGGATGTTTTAACGCAGCGATAGAAACATTTGCGTTATTATTTATTTAACTGTGAAGAACGTCAATGGTAGATAAACAAACACAAAATATTTATACCGTATGAACTCTGTTTCGTTGACTGTTCCAAGTCAGTAAACGCAACACCTTGTGATGTATAAATATTAATATTTGGATGCATATGTGGCCGGTCCGTGTTGTTTGGTACGGTGTGTGCCTCTCGCGAAGTACCTCTTGGACCTCAGAACATTATGTGTCTCTCCTTAATGGTCTGTTTGGTCTAAGTCTTCTGTTTATAAACAGTGTGGTCGTTAACTGATTGACTACTGGGTTTATCCCTGTAGTTTCCAAAGTAGTATTCAAAGAATAAATTGTAGGATCTACATTATATATTGTCTTCTTCGCAATTTCAGAATATATCAAACATAGAAATAAGGTAGAATTCTCAGATTTCATTTTAAGAATGGGGCTGTTTGGGGGATATAATTTAGTGGTATGTATTCAAAATACCTTTGCTCAATTCGATGACAATTGTTGTGCTTTGAAAATCGATCCAAATGGTTAAGAAGAGCCAGAAGCCAGAAGAGGAGCGCCCTGTGTTAGTTATGTAGAAATCCAAATATGTGTCTATTTTGCTGTAAAATGTAACTAAGACGATTACAGCATTGTTATCATTATTTTCCATCATTAATTCTTCCAATTCTGCGTTTAAAAGACTTTTTTGACTTTAAAAACAAAATCACCACCTAACGCCGACCCGGTAATTTTGTTCACGGCTGCATTAGAGGCCACAATAACATGAATTCACTAAATGTATAATACAAGGCAAGGCAAGGAAAGGGAAGCAAATCATAAAAAAGAAAGAAAAGGTATCTCAGTGTTGTCTGTTGTTAGTTGATCAATTGTTATCATTTCTCTCGGGCCAGAGTGAAATGATCAAGTTCATCTTTCACCCATTTGTATCACTCTCGTAAGGATATGCATGAAATAAATTCATGATAATGTGTATATTATAGTTGATATAGATTACTACTTTTGTCCAACTCGACGTCATACTAATTTGCGCACGTAATTCGTTTTGTATAAAGATTTAGAGGATAAGTTTATATTGATAAAACTTGTTTAACTAAAGTCAGAAAGTTAAAGTATTTGCAAAAATCAAATGCAAGTTACAATGTACTTTTGATCAATACATTTTTGCCATGGTTAATTTGTTTTATTTTGCAACGTGTCTTATCAATAATGTCAAAATCTAAAAAGAAGGCACTTCTCGTTCTGCTTTCTGTCTTTGGTGTTTCCCGGGCAAGTGGAATGAATGTACCAGTTGGTACAGCCATCATACCCATACCGTCTACTACTACTACTACTACTACTACTACTACTACTACTACTACTACTACTACTACTACTACTACTACTACATGGCCGACCAAGAAGATGTTCAAACAACCAAGAGATATGTTAGACCAAAGACAGAACGAGGAGCGAACATTTACCACTTATTTGTGTGTATGTGTTATTTTTATACTTATTTTATTTTATTAAAATATAAAAATAGTTTTAAAAGGGCCCTAATGAGAAACTAAATGGAAATGTCATTAATTCTTAGTGGGTGGGGTAAAGTCTTCTTCCATTTGACAGATTCTAATATAGTAAATAACAATTTTGAAGCTCCAGTGATCAGTGGCAAAAATTAAGAAAACAATTTACTCTATTTGATTTTATTTTATTAACAAATAAGTCTGAATCTAACTTTACTTAGATCGATAATAGGTTAGACTTTCTTTCTCAGTGTATTTATCTCATACATTTCATATCATTAACTTGAATTTTTTATAATTAAAATTTACATTCTTTTAACTAAGGATGTATGGTTTATATGTCCGTGAGTTATGGTATCGAAAAACTTAATGTAATGGCACAATTGAATGCCTCGGCCCTGTTCACTAATAGAGTTCTCTAAATAAATTAGATCTTCATTCTTGTGGTTTAACAAAATGAGTTTGAACGCATAAACCAGCACACATTTCTTTCAAGACTAAATTCTATGATATCCACCAGTGGTGGTGATGCAGAAACATTGAAAAATGCTGACATTTTTACTGTGCCAATGAATTGCAGACATTTAAATTTTAATCTTATTGTCTTTTTCAGAGAAGAGTATGGTACCAGGGGTGCAGCTGACTCTGATTCCCGGCTTGTTCTAATGAAAAAAGGCATATGAGGTAATGGTTGTGCTATTTTCGAAATTCGGACAATAATTCAACAGTCAAGTATCATATTGGTTTAAGCCCAAAAGTACCTGCATGTTTGTACAATTAATCAACAAGGATTGACAGTATTAAAATATCAACATAGTAGATGAATTTAAACATGATATCAATTTCATTTCATCTTTTTCAATTTACCAGTAGTCCAGAGCTAAAAGCTGCTCTCTCACAGATTGACAGTTCTTCTTGGTCATTCTTCAAAAGCCCAAAGGAGTAATTAATTTAAATTTACACATATAATTAATTATATGGCTTAAAGCAATAGCAAAAAAATATTTTCCAAACAATTGAAATCTGTTCTATTATGTGTGACCTTATATGACTAGATAGAAGGAATTTTTACCAAATTTTTAAACTTGTATATGAAAGACTGTGATCTGATATTATGTCAGCAGTCTAATATCACTGGTTTCCATACATTTGCACAATAATTGCCAATTGGCTCGTTTAAAGACAAAAATAAAAAAGGTTTCAGAATAGTAAAACTGTGAGGATGCAGCATTAAATTAGTGTGGGACTTAATGTTTTGTGAATATTTTTTTGTTGTTGTACAGGCTTTTAAAATAATTGATCTGAAAATATAATTCCTATTATTGTTGTATTTTTTGTTTTCTATTTCAGGCACTGGAATCCAAATGTAATCAAAAATGCCATTGTATGAGGATTGACCTGCAATGCATGGAAATCATCTAACACAACTGCAACGCCTACCTTGGAAAAATGAGTGCAAGATGGAAACAAAGCGTTCAGTGGAACATCTTGTCATCTCAAATATTTGATGATTTACATACTGATGTGAAGTTGAAGATAAAAGTCATCTGTTGGTCCGTAATTATTAAATAAATCCGAACATATATTTTAAAAGGGTTATATGGTAAAGGATTTATCTACGCTAAAAGTGGTTTTCCTATATTATGGAGGGAAGATAACTACAAAAACAGAAACAGATGGCATCGGCAGACCAAATAAAGGAGAACAATTTTGTTCAGTTCAATTTTTAAGACTTCAGAAAATCCGTTAATAAGGCACATCTTTGCAAATGCCATATTGTAAACTGGGCTCTTTAAAATGTGAAAAGGTGAAAGTGGTCTAGAAGATAAGCCTCAAATTCAAGGTTGTGAGTTCAAGACCTCCAAGATACTTTCTCTTGACCTCAGGAAAAGGATGTCCATACTTGTTTCTACTTAGGCAACAGACTTAAGAGTGATTATATAAGCTTCCAGCTTGCATAGCAATCTGATAAGGCACAAAATAAGATACTAGCTGACTTGCAAACAGTTTTTCCATTTGTGTTGATTTATTTTTCAGTCTGTTGGAATGTTTATTAGAAGTGATGCGTATTGCTTACTGCAACCAATATTTATTTTCTTTATTGAGTTAAATTTAACACATAACATGACTTGTGAATTTACAGATGCATGTTTATTTCGTTGATTGTATGAGTTTATTTCTCAAATGATGTAATAAAAGTTATTCTGAATGACTGTCCTTTTTTGTTTGAAGAAAATGTGTTGAGGTTTTGGCATAGCATAGTGTCATCAGTATCATCATCATTGTTGTGTACAAATAAAACATTCAAAACAATGTATTAAAAACCAAACTGTCAAGCCAAGTACTCAGAGAGGCACAATGATATTGCTAAAGAGACCGGTAATACATTTAGACAAATAAAATGCAAAGAAAGGTCTATAATTCTGACACATGGTAATGCTTTAGTCCTCTCATTGTTTGTTTATGGTTAAAGTGGAGACATACAGTATTTTTTGTAATGAAGGCTTAAATTTGTATGGCAACTTAAAGCCATATATGGGGATTAAACGCCAGAAATATTGTGAAGTCTCCCAAAAGACTCAATGCACTTAAAAGGGCTTGGCACAGAAATGAAAGTAAAAATGGGAGCAAAACTTAATTTATTATTAATTTTACATAGGATTGCATAAAGATGGCTCTGTTATTACTTGACTAATATTAAAAATAAAATTAAGAGACATGTTGATCCAAACTGTAATTATTCTTGTTTGCATTTTGTGGAGTTGCACATTAAAGAGTCATTTGGTGAAGAGTGATCAACTTAGTGCACCAGTCAATTGTAACCTCCCAGGTCCGGGGGAATACTGGGGCTAACCCGGGGGAATGGGCCGTGTTTTTACCTATCAGGTGGCCCTGCAGTGCTGGGTGAATGCGGTGGTTTTGTCTTCGCTTAAAATATAGAGGGGAATGGGCCTTACCTAGAGTCCCTGGGGTGTGGGGGCATTTGGCAGGGATTTTGCCATTGGATCGTCCGCGCAGGGTGGGGATTTTAGCCGGGGTTGGCTGTACTGAAAGTCAAAGTCCCCACTATTCCCCAGACCTGGGGAGGCCGTGGTTACAATTGTCTGGTGCATATCCACATGAACGTTGTATGGTACTGGTACTCTAACAATTGAGCTTACTGCGTGGATAGTCACCGCCCCACCCCAACCCCACAGAACAGTTTACAAAAAATAAATCTGCAGCCCAAACCCAATAATGCTGAAGTAAAGGCATGCATAGATTTCATCTGGTACAGCTGACTGGGTCCCAAGCTCACACCCATCCTACCACAACCCACAAAACTCTGCACAATGCAATCAATGATTTTACAGAATAGTAATGTTGTTTTAATGGCAATTAAGGCATGATGTGAAAAATAACACGGCAAAGTATGACTTAAAACTTACATTTCATAGGGTATTCCTATAACTGTTGAGAAAATGTTGACTTTTAGTCTTGCATGCATTTAATCCGATGTAATGAGACATGCATGCCATGAACCGTATGATCATTTCAATTACTGTCAAGTACATTTTCCGTGTGCTCACGATTTTTCCAGAGGAAATAGAGTGCTTCAACTATAAGGAAACATCTAAATATTCATAAAACGAACATTCTTTGAGGTTACAATAAATATTTTCTCTTAAACAAGCACATTTAATTTAACACAATCCATTTCCTTGTTGTTACAATGGGCCTTCTTTACGACGATTGAAAACGGTGTTAATCGCCGGCAGCCGCATCGCACTTTCATATATCCTTACTACTATTTACGAGGTCTATCTCGAAACTTGCCGGAGATGGCCGAGTCGTTACGATTGATAAAATTCATGCTCTATTGTGCCAGTGGAAGATCTTTCAACGGGTCTGAAAATGCAGAAGATGGTGAAATAATTGCTATGTTTAAACATATGTTATTCAATATAAATATCATACATTGGAACAATGCATTTCATTATATACATGATGTATTGAAAACAAAAGCAGAGCTTATAATGTTTCTCTCCGTAGAAAAAATAGCTTAGATTTAAGACGGGTTCCGGTTTTCAAAAGAACAACATTAGTCAATGTTAATAAAGGATAAAAAAAGTAATAGCATGAACTCAAAATGCACCATTTCGATATTCGCACTAGAAATTGTCAAGAATTTCTTGGGAGAGTATCCTTAAGCTACGCCTCCTCTAACGTTAATTCCTTGATCAGTCCCTGATTTGGATATCATGCATGTACAGCTATATACGCATGTACATAAAATAATAAGAACTTATGTTAGAGTTGATTAAACTTTAAAAAGACACGTTTGTAAGATATATTTACATTGTATTACATTAAGATTAGGACGTGTCTTTTAGTCCTAACACATTCAATGTCAGTGTGGTATGTGTGTACTACATTATGAGAGATATGTCATTCATGTATGTGTTCATTTCCACTTGTGGTCTACATTTTGAAAGATTCTTCATTCAGGTATGTATTCAATTTCCACTTGTGGGCTACATTATGAGAGATACGTCATCCTGGTGTGTGTTCAGTTTCCACTTGTGGACTACATTATGAGAGATACGTCATCCAGGTATGTGTTCAGTTTCCACTTGTAGACTACATTAAGAGAGATACGTCATCCAGGTATGTGTTCAGTTTCCACTTGTAGACTGCATTAGGAGAGATACGTCATCCAGGTATGTGTTCAGTTTTCACTTGTAGACTACATTATGAGAGATACGTCATCCAGGTATGTGTTCAGTTTCCACTTGTAGACTACATTATGAGAGATTCGTCATCCAGGTATGTGTTCAGTTTCCACTTGTGGACTACATTAAGAGAGATACGTCATCCAGGTATGTGTTCAGTTTCCACTTGTGGACTACATTAAGAGAGATACGTCATCCAGGTATGTGTTCAGTTTCCACTTGTGGACTACATTAAGAGAGATACGTCATCCAGGTGTGTGTTCAGTTTCCACTTGTGGACTACATTAAGAGAGATACGTCATCCAGGTATGTGTTCAGTTTCCACTTGTAGACTACATTAAGAGAGATACGTCATCCAGGTATGTGTTCAGTTTCCACTTGTAGACTGCATTAGGAGAGATACGTCATCCAGGTATGTGTTCAGTTTTCACTTGTAGACTACATTATGAGAGATACGTCATCCAGGTATGTGTTCAGTTTCCACTTGTAGACTACATTATGAGAGATACGTCATCCAGGTATGTGTTCAGTTTCCACTTGTGGACTACATTAAGAGAGATACGTCATCCAGGTATGTGTTCAGTTTCCACTTGTGGACTACATTAAGAGAGATACGTCATCCAGGTATGTGTTCAGTTTCCACTTGTGGACTACATTAAGAGAGATACGTCATCCAGGTGTGTGTTCAGTTTCCACTTGTGGACTACATTAAGAGAGATACGTCATCCAGGTATGTGTTCAGTTTCCACTTGTGGACTACATTAAGAGAGATACGTCATCCAGGTATGTGTTCAGTTTCCACTTGTGGACTACATTATGAGAGATACGTCATCCAGGTATGTGTTCAGTTTCCACTTGTAGACTACATTATGAGAGATACGTCATCCAGGTATGTGTTCAGTTTCCACTTGTAGACTACATTATGAGAGATGCGTCATCCAGGTATGTGTTCAGTTTCCACTTGTAGACTACATTATGAGAGATGCGTCATCCAGGTATGTGTTCAGTTTCCACTTGTAGACTACATTATGAGAGATACGTCATCCAGGTATGTGTTCAGTTTCCACTTGTAGACTACATTATGAGAGATACGTCATCCAGGTATGTGTTCAGTTTCCACTTGTAGACTACATTATGAGAGATACGTCATCCAGGTATGTGTTCAGTTTCCACTTGTAGACTACATTATGAGAGATACGTCATCCAGGTATGTGTTCAGTTTCCACGTCTTTGTTTGATTTGAGTGCTACAGTTTGAAGTGTGCAAAGATGTATAGAACTTCACCGTTTGATGCTGAATTGCATATAAGAGCAGTTCAATTAAAACAACTCGGGAGAATATGGCATATTTGGTCCTTACGCTGAACATTTCAGACGCACAGGTGATTGGATAACAGACATTGTAATCGGAAAACTTAAAACAGACTATCTGGTTTATCATCTTTTGGTTTATTTATGTATGTAGCACTTATTGAGTTGTGTGTTGTTGTTTTTTTTAAAAAGCCACTCATGGACGGCCCGAAAATCAAAGCACCTAAAGTGCTGAGAGACTAGTATAGTGGGTGTCGAGACTGATGAGCATTAACATGTCAGCGAATGTTCTCTTAATGACATTTGGTTCCCATATAACTTCATTTGATCTGGTTAGTATTTGCAACTGCCCTGAGATAAACTTTTTAAATAATTCCGTCACATTTAGGAAGTTTGGCGAAGAAAGGTGCGCGATGCAATGTAATAAAAACAGTAGTTTCTTGTTTACGACTACTTTATAGAGTTGTTATCGAATACATTTAATAATCTTTGGAATCAAGGAAAGACATTTGTGAGCATTAAGGTGTTAACTGGTGATGAATGGCCTATAAATGTTGGTGAAATAAGTGCAAAGTATTGAAAAGGTGATTGCGGGATTCATGTGATATGCAATAATAATATCGCCTATGCAGATAGAGAAATGCATAACAATAAATATTTTGCAAAAACTTCTTCCATATTGTGTTATTGCGTTCATATCATAAAATGCATAATTCTAGCTAACTATTTGCAACATCACTTGACTTCTAACAGAAATCTAACAGATTGTTAGTGCATGTCACTTATAGATTGGATGATTCACAGACCAGTCGTCTCTTTAGTATATTTAATAGCAGTATATTACAGTACCAGACACACTTTCTATTAATACCACACTTCTTGTTCATAACTAACACCAACAGTTCTAACGCAAAAGTCATTATATGTATTTAATTTATTTTAAACGATGTAATACACTATCGTACACATTTTCCATTTATATTTAATAGTATATTTAATAGCAGTATATTACAGTATCAGACACACTTTCTATTAATACCACACTTCTTGTTCATAACTAACACCAACAGTTCTAACGCAAAAGTCATTATATGTATTTAATTTATTTTAAACGATGTAATACACTATCGTACACATTTTCAATTTACACACTTTTTGCACATAACAAACATCAACAGTCCTAACACATACGTCATATAAAGTATTCAAAACATTTAATTGATGTTTACCTCATCTAGTTATCTCCTCTTTTTGCGTCTTCAAAACTAATCTTGACCCCAACAACATTCTTTCCCCAGTATGTCAGCACTTTCAGTTCTTTGATTTAAGTTGGGGTTATTATATCAACATTCAAGCTCACGGTCAACGGTCTTAAGCCAACTTTGTCTGCAATTTGAAAAGTAAAATGTTTTCCTCCGGCACTCAAGTGTAATGGTGTTTACAGTGTTATTTTTGTTTTTGACATTCATGTATTACATAATCTAGTGAAAATTTAGTATATCATGACTTTTCCCTGTTTAGCTATATTTTACTTACTAGTATATGAACAGAAATTCATCTCGGTACTGTTCAGTGAAACGTGTCATTATACTTTATAATTTTAGCCTTTACTATATCCGGGTTTCCCTTTTTATTTTGCTCTCCATTGCTTGGAAAACATCTATTGCACTTCCAAGTTTTTTACGCCCGTTTTTAAGCGGGTCGTATTATTGTCTAACCTGCAGCGTACATGGTTTGTTTATCAGAAAAGTTTGATTATCATCGATATCGCTCTAGTCACTAAAGAGTTATCGCCCTTTAGCTATAGAAATCCCATCAATTTTAGTACTCACGAAGAATTTGTCAAACTATCACCAGATTTACTCAGAATGTGTATGAACATATTATCTCGAGCTAGTTCGATAACAAGTACGGAATGCCGTTAGGGCCATCACCTATGAATGTGTTGATCTAAAACACAATACTCGAAAGTACGATGATGAAAACGCGAAATCACGAAACTGCGATGGTGAAAACGCGACAGTACGATGATGAAAACGCGACAGAACGATAACAAACGCGATAATACGACATAAGATGATGATAATGCGATAAACTATCGTGTTTTCACCATCGTACTTTCGCGTGTCGAAAACGCGACAGTACGATGATGAAAACACGACGGTACGATACTACGATGTTGAAAACGCGAAATCGCGAAACTACGATGGTGAAAACGCGACTGTACGATGGTGACAACACGATAGTATATCGCAGAATCATCATCGTACTGTCGTATTAATTATCGCGTTTTCGCTATCGTTCTGTCGCGTTTTCACCATTGTAGTTTCGTGATAAAGACCAAAAAAAAAAAAGATTTTGTTCGGGTAACCCGATCCTACTTAAGGAAAAGGCGCCGATCGTACAGTTTTAGAAGTTAGTCATTAAAAAATATTGTGGGTATTAATTAAAAGTTAAAAAACCTATAAAGCTTTATACAGAATACTACTTTACCACATTCCCTTATCATGACAATATTGAATAAGGTCTTACATAAAGCCTCATAAAAAATAATGAAAAAGCCTACCTACCCTACCTGTTTTTGGAAGGGATGCTACCCTTACCAAATCATTTATTTTTTGGCCTAAGTTTGGCTTAACATACAACTACTTTTCACCACACTGTGTGTCTTAAAAGTAGGACCTGTATATTTATTACATTTTGCGCTCATTTTTTTCCATAATAATACAGTGTATGCTGCATTGACAAAGAAATTAAAAGCGACTTGAATATTAAATATTTAACACGTGCTGTTCAAAAGAAGTACGAAGATGATATGAATACAGATATTACTATCATACGTTATTAATATTAGCTTCATCAGTATGTATATGTTTTTGTTCACAAACTACTGGCATTCTTTAAGATTCTCAAATTACTGAATTGTCATATAAATGCGTTAAAAAATACCCCAGGTGCAAATGTGTCTACTTAAAGCATCTTGCCATACCCTGCTACCCTGAATATCCCTGGATATCTACTACATGCTTTACCCAAGCGTGTAAACTGTTCACATGATTTGATGGCGTGTCACGCAACAAATAAGTTCACACTAGCGAGTAACGATTCTCCACCTACTTTTAGGGAAAAAATATACTTAAACGTCCTATCTGCCTGCATCAATTAAAGATAATGAACTCACTTTTTCTTTACACCTTCTATTTCTTATTGGTCAAGATGAAAAATAAGGGATTGGATCTGAACTTGTCCAAGTTTACATTCTAAATTCAATATTAGAGAAAATACTAATAATAATATATATTGCACCAAAATGCAGCCATCGACGACTGAAAAACAGACAAATGATAACATTTGCTTGCATGTATATATGACTATCATGTTCTCATTGAACATTCAACCAAACTGGGTTAAATAAACCATGTCAAGTCGTACATTAAACCTTTAAAGCGACTGTACACCAGATTGGCACCAAATAAAGTTTTTTTGTAACGAATCTCAGGACAATTATCTAATAGAATGTGTTACGCTTTGATATCATAATTGTAAAAAAAAGTACCAAAATGTAAAAAAAACAAATGAGTCGGAGACCGGGTTCGAACCCGCGTCGCCAACATTGCAATCCAGCTTCTTACTCACTGAGCTACAAGGGCTTATTCTAATCAGGTGACATAATTAAGCTATACACCTACCTCGGTAATATCATGTGATAACATCGACTAGCCAATCACGCATAAGGAATGAATTCTACCTGGTAGACATACCCAGTAATCTTTTTTAATAGTTTAATACAAAAAAGGGTTACCTTAAATAAATTGTAAACTATGTGGTACTTCAGTTAGCAAGTTTCAATGCATTGTACACATCGATGCCAAGTTTATGTCAAATTTCGACAATTTTCTTTTTTTCGCTATTTTATCATACGTGAGACAGCCCCTTTAAGTATCAGCGTAAATTTATTCAGTTTATTTATCTAATTTGCAAGTCGGTAACATTTTCAGACAACTGTATTATTTCTTTTGGAATTCAGGTATTTTGTTTTGTTACAAGATGTGACTTCTGACAACATCAAAATAAAGTTTGCAAATCCGCTTTATTTCTTTGCTTCTCTTAAAGCTGCACTCTCACAGATTGACGTTTTGACAACTTTTTTTATTTTTTGTCTTGGAAAAGCCAATTTTTGCGAAAATACATGGAAACCAGTTATATAACACTGATGACAAAAACCTAAGTCGCAGATTTTTATATTTAAGTTCAAAAAATGATGTTTTATGTATTTTTGTTAAAACCGTTTTAAGCCATAAAACATTAATTTTCGAACGGAAATATGAAAACCTGCGATCTGATTTTTTGTCAGCAATCTTTAATCATTGGTTTGCAGAAATTTATGCAAACATTTGCTCTTTCCAAGACAAAAAAATAAAAAAAAGTTGCAAAATGGTATATCTGTGAGAGTGCAGCTTTAAAAGCAAACTGCTACTGAAACTAGTATCATCATATCTGCTTAGTTTATATGTAAGTCAGTTTATATGACATATATCAGACATTTTCAAAACTATTCAAAAACATAACGCTAGATGTAAGATTTTTTGTGTGAAAAAACACTCGTGAAATATTACTGATGGTGCTCACTCGGTGAAATAAAGTACATATCTTAAACTGAAACAAGCGAACGTTTTATTTCATGCTTATAATTAAAAGATTAGTAAAAATAAATTGATTTCTGAAAGGACAACCGCGTGAAATTTCAACCAAATGAAGTCCAACCAAAAACTAAATTAAATGCCATCGTTGCATTTTCTTCACGTCTTTGTATGCGTTAACATAAAAATTAATGACATGGGTACAATCTGTGAAAACAGTGAAATTAAATTTCGATAAACTCACTGCTTCAAAAAGAGTGTTTATCGAGATAGTAACCGTCATTATATCTACATAATCCAGCGGAAAACATTAAATAAATTACCAGATGAATGTATAATTTTTTTCGATACTTCAAGTGGTAACTCTAAGTGGACTATTTTTATGAATTTTACCAAATGAAAGGTTTATAGATTTGTTTATAAGATATTTTTGATACAAATATAACTTAAGAAATTGAAATTTTATGATTGCGTTAAAATGCGCTTCACGTCAGCAGTTTCATTACATTGGAAATTTACCCTACCACAGATAAGTTGAACCTGCATAAATTGGATAAATAAGGGCGTTTTTGTTTATACCAAACCAGTTTCAGTTTTGGTTTCAATAGTTTCAGCAGTTACGAAACCGGTTTTGATAGTTTGGCTTGAAGTAACAAGTGCATGGTTTTGTGTACCTTTTTAAACAACATGGGGGAGCTACTGTAGCTACTGAGCTACACAATTACAAATATAACCCTTTTCATTTACCTCATTTGCCCATTGTAAGGCATTGCTATAAAAAAAGGTTGAGTTTCAACAAACGTGGTTGAGCACTTTCCGCCATGTTGTTTTCGAAGTAAACTAGTTTTCGGATGGAACGAACCGATGAAACCGCCTGCGGTAGGGGTTTCGAAAGTTTCAAAAACCGGTTTTGGTTTTCGTTAAAAAACGATTGAAACTGGTTTTGGTTTTATTTGAAACTGTAACAACAAATACACAGTTCGTGAAACCGATATAAAACCGAAACCAGTTTATTATCAACCAAAACGCCCTAAGTGGTATCGGTCTGATGAGTTCGGTTTTAATGACGGTCGCGGATATTTACCCAGATGCAGTTTAATATCCATTAACAATTGAATAAGATTTACAGGCGCAAAGATTTGGCAACTGCCATTAACAAAATATTAATTACGTCTGGCATGTGAATGGACTTTTATGCAACACAGCGGACGAAACAAGCCTGTGAAATTATTTGTTAAACAGGTAAAGACTGTCATACATACACATACGAATACGAATTAGTGCTGGTATGGCAGTTTTTGCATGTTTAAAGTGAGAATCTTTTTAAAAATCAATACATACACTTGTATAACAAACATACATTGACTGATCAATCTTTTACTACTTACTAAATGATGCATTTATGGAAAATATGAATTACTGACAACACGATTGTAACAATGTATTTAAATGCAGATCGTGCAAAAATATTAAATGATTGGTGAATGTTTTAAAATATCAAAAAGCTTAGAGTCCACATAAAGTGACATAAATGAGTTCGAATCATGTTTTTGCAATTTCATTATCATTTTAGATTCTTGAGGTGTAAAAATAGTGTGTTTGCAGCCCTTTTGCATCCTTAATCAGAACTAAATACAACCGGATAGAAACATATCATAGTCAGCTACGAGCAAATATAAACATGGAGCAAAAAATAGGACCTTCTTACGCAAAAACATAAAGTTGGGATCTCTAATCATTGAAGTACTTGGGGTTTACCTATAAGTGTATTATTTTTGTTTTATTATTAAGTTTCCTCAATATAATGCATTCTTTGATAAGATTTACCTTTTGCGTTTTTTCTTTATTTAGTATTGTTGGGATAAGAGTGAGGTTTGTGCACGTAAACTGGTTTAAACCCCCAGTAAATTTATATTTTAAATACCGTTCCAAGGCGGTACCTAACAATCCTTGATAAACATACCTAATTTATTTTTATATAAAGTATGTATGCACACATGCTGTTTGTGGAGCTTTGTGCTGTTCTTCCATGTTTCTTGTTTGTGTTTTTTTTTTTTGAAAGACTGTTAGTGTTAAACCCTCCAGCTATTTTACCTTTTTATTTTATTTTAATTTTATTTCGAATTTAACTTAACAAAACTAAAGGTTTGTAGTGAAATGAATCCACCAATGTTAAAATGAATCTAAAATTCTAACTCCTGTTATAAAAAGTCCAAAATAGCTTTGACAACATACATATAGCGCTCATTCTGGACACAGCTGGACCATACAATGAAAAATACCGTCCTTTAACAGTTTAATAGCTTAAGTATTGTCTGAAAACATTTTGTGTAAACAGTACGCCTGTGCTTGTTTTAAATTGCTAGCCAATAGCATGCTTCATGGTTTTATTCGAAGTCAGTATAAATAAGCTCTACCATCAACCATAATTTACTTTCTTACTGAGGGCTGAGTAGTTTATGTTCAATTGCACGGATTAAAATCACATAATAACAATGCGGGTGCTGCTTGTTTGTCTCGGCTTGGCTTTGGTTCTTGCGCCTTCGAAAGAAGCTGAAGGACTGTTTACTGCAAGACAAAGTCGAATCGCATCAAGATTCCCAGCGGCGTTTTTTGAGAAAAACTATAGAAACCATTTATATAAGACTGTTGACAAAATATTAGATCGTAGATTTTTATATTTAAGCACACAAAATGATGTTTTATGCATTTTTTAAACCGTTAGTAACGGTTTAACCTATTAAACATTAATTTTCGAACGGAAATATGAAATTCTACGATCTGATTTTTGTCAGCAATCTTATATCACTGTTTTGCAGATATTTACGCAAAAAAAAATGCACTTTCCAAGACGAAAACGTTGTT
The DNA here is from genome assembly GCF_026914265.1 of Mya arenaria. NCBI lineage: Eukaryota > Metazoa > Mollusca > Bivalvia > Myida > Myidae > Mya > Mya arenaria. Next base: position 51,249,426 of record NC_069131.1, on the reverse strand, counting down.
AAAATGGTTAATCTGTGGAAGTGCAGCTTTAAGTGTTTGTTTATTTATTTAATTATTTTTGCAGTCAGAAGAGGCAATTTGGCTGTAGGATGGTGGGCACCGATAGCCGCGCTGAAATATTATGCAGAGACCAAAAGGATGAAAACATATTAATTGCTTTACGATAACCTGTTATGTAAAATGTTCTGCCTGGTGTTTACATTAAGGAATAATGGAATGTGTGTGTGATTCGAAGACTTTCTGTCATAAGGGCTTTTTCTATGTGAGTGTTCAAAACAAAACTAAATATATTGCTATGGTTTTGCTTCTATACCAAGTCATGTTTACCGTAAGCGTTTCATGTTTTTGTTCTTAAATCCTGATTTAGAAAAGTATGTGAAAAAAGGTGTCTGTATAGTTTTAACTAAATATGACTGTAGTAAAAAGTTGAAGTAACGTATTCCATGCATACCACATAATAAATAAGGTCATTGAACTGTTTTGGACCAGACTTTGGGAGAGTTATAACCAATACCGATATACGTCTGTGGTTAGTGTATGGTTGTGCGCAATCATATTTGTTATGTTATAATCTGTATAATCTAGATGTGAATGTATTATTTTGATATTAAAATATCTTACTTCTTTTGGGTAAAATATATAACAATCTGCATGCACGTGTAAAAAAAATCCAAGAGCGTGTACTGAAATATATATAGTTATTTAACCTCTGTTTATAAAGAAATAAAATGCTTTAATTGTTAAGTGTTGTTAATATCTTACACATTTCTAACTGTAACTGCAGAGTTATTGATGTTTCAAGTCGATATTAAACCATTACGCAGTTATATCCCTTAAATTAGCGGTGCCGTATGAATATGTATAACCATTTAACCAATGAAAAGATTGGAATATGTTATTGATGTTTCTAGTCGATATTAAACCAAAACGCAGTTATATCCCTTAAATAAGCGGTGTCGTATGAATATGTATAACCATTTAACCAATGAAAAGATTGGAATATGTAATTGATGTTTCTAGTCGATATTAAACCAAAACGCAGTTATATCCCTTAAATAAGCGGTGTCGTATGAATATGTATAACCATTTAACCAATGAAAAGATTGGCATATGTGTGAAAAAGAATAACAGAGTTTACGGAAAGTAAAGGTCAAAGATTAAAACACAATATGTGTACTCATTTCTAAAATGAAAGACGCTAAGTCTTTATTAAGATTCGATTTTTTTTTCTGTTGATTAGCGACAAATTGATGACCTACGCATAAATGTAACCGGGAAGTCCATTTTTATATCACCCAAAAGCAGATCCAGGGGGGCAAGGGTCACCCGGCGCGCGCCCCTTAAATTGTCTATGTTTACTTTTTATTTCAAAAATGAAGCAAAAGGCAATAGAATACGCCCAAAATGCACCATTTTGGACTAGAAAATGTTATATTCTCTTGAGGGAGTACCCCTAAACCCCCTGTCAACACTTTAAACCATATACATTTCGGTTCTGAGGGAGGGGCGCAAAACAAAAGGTTACGCCCTCTAAGTTACGCCCTCTCTATCGTAGAATCCCGGATCCGCCCCTGTCACCTCCTACGCACATGACGCCATTCAATGGGTTATGAGCGGTAAATGAGCGAGATGTTTATTCCATACACCCCCTGTAAATTTCTATACCTCAGAAAATGGCGGACAAAATACAATAAAACTAGTATAAGATGTCTTATTCACACAGAGTAAACATGATTGACAACATCTGCTCATAAATATGCTTCGTGCCATCATTTTATAATTATTATTTTAAAATATATTAATATAAATTTAAGCACTATGATCTTAAAATATCAAACTTACCATCAAAAGTTTTGTTTTTTCATAAATTAGTTTCATAAATACTTATATAAGGACAATAAATGTTAATGATATAGAAAAACGATAACAAGAATTTAGCCATTACAGCAGTTGGATGATATAATTAGTAATAATCGTACTAATTCTACTGAAGTAAATGACTTCAAAGGGAAATCTAAAAAAATAAAGATAATTTTACAGGCACAATACAGCCTTCGCGAAACCTTGAAGTTTAAATCACATTTATAAAGTGCAAATAAGCACACGTTTTATCCATCACACGCACGCACGCACGCACGCACGCACGCACACACACACACACACACAATACAGTATGACATTTGGAAATGAATGCAATAACTAAATATAACTCATCATAGTTACTAACACAAAACACTATGAAATTTAACAAGAGCTGTCGTAAGACAGCGCGTTCGACTACACTTCTTTGTCTTTGAAGTGAATACAATAATGATCAAACATATGTCTGTCAATAGCAATAAAAATCTAATTTAAAATAAACCAGTAAGGGTTGACACAGTGATACCAAACATGGTATATAGGACAAGTTTATCGAGAGCTTTCATTGGATAGCCTTTTGGCCCCTTAGGGTCAAGGTCACTGTTACTAAAATTGATTACAGTTTGGTAATGAATAACTTTAGTTATGGTTGACATACTGTGACCAAACGTGATATGCAGGAAGAGTTTATGGAGGACGTCCATGGGATTGTGTTTGGGACCCTTTGGATCAAGGTCACTAGTACAAAAAATAGAAGAAAGCAATTGAAACTCAATCTCTTTTGCCGGTCATTAAAAACCCGGTTTGTCACAACGCGGTTGTTCACTTTTTTATTTGATTATTTTATTGCTTTTCACAGGCCAGATTACATCATTATTGTATTCACTTATAAGTCAAAGCTGCGTAATCGAGCGCGCTGTCCTACAACAGCTCCTGTTAAAGTTATAATCAATTTATATCTTCGAAAATTGTTTTTATATTTGAATAATAAATATAAAACAGTGGTATACTTATATCAAACTTAATTCGTATTGGTAAATTTAAAATGGACGGTTAACAAATGGTTTAATGTTTCGTTTTAAATTCTGATTTTTATAAGAAGTAGTTGATTGCTATGGTTCAGGGAATTAAATTGTAGAAGAAATATTCTGTGTATTTTCCAAACCTGTGTTGCATTTAGATTTGCTGACAAAATGCTCTCCAAGAACATCTTATGTGTGGTTTTCTACATGTGTGTTCATCATTTATTTAGCTAGAGCATGAAATTCATTAAACTACTGTTAAAGTATTCAATACACAATGCAGCTCTTCAATTTCTTTGAAAGCTATTAATTCGCAGAATATGCTAATAAAGTGATTAGACTCCAGATCATTACATTGCAAAAAGAGGAATTTGACACAATATAACAAAAAACCTTTTTGCTTCTGTACATCGCATTAAATCTTACTTACTGATGTATCATGTGTTCCAATTCGAAATTTTTCTACCATGTTAATCCAAGTACAGTCGAAACCCGATGGCTCGAACTCGCTTGGCTCGTATTCCTCGTTGGCTCGAACTCGCTTGGCTCGTATTCCTCGTTGGCTCGAACTCGCTTGGCTCGTATTCCTCGTTGACTCGAACTGGATGTAAAGGACCGATTTCTAAATACTGAATGTAAACATTCTCGCTTGGCTCGATATTTTCGAGGCTCGATGTTATTTAGCCGGTCCCTAGGACTTCGAGCCAACGGGGTTCGACTGTATATTTAAAAAATAGCGTTCGTATATTTATCTGTACTAATCATGTGACTTTTACATGCTAAATATGCTGACTATAAACTTGGAACACATTACGTGCTATTTTTAAATGGTAAAACTCAGCTGAGACTCAGCTGATGTATTATCAGTCTCATACTAGATGGTATTGATTCGCCTAGGCTCGTTATTAAAGGGTTCTTGTGATTGCGAAATCCGGGATTTGCAAACACAAATGGACGGTCGTTTGAACTATTATTTTTTAAATTTAGTTAACACCATATTCTTTTCTAAGTGTGTTGTTCAAATCCAATTCCAATTTACGAGTATCAACATTTTCCAGGGTCAAAAGCTCCTCTACATACATAAACCGGGACACATTGATAAAGTGTAATTTTAGCAGCTAAATAGGTTCTACCTTGTCTTTGTTATTATTATATCGGCACGTTCGGTCCAATGTTTTTTGTCCTTGATAATTTATATCATGCATGTGCTGTTCGCTATATTTTTTATTCCTCCTACTGAGGAGTGTTTGGCCGCCAAAGCCGAATATAAACGCGTCCTGCCCGGCGTCATGATACTGTTTATCTACTGATCCTTTTTAAGATATGTATTTCTTACTTCAAAAGACTGGCCCTGTCGTTAAGCGGCGTAAAATAAGGGTCAGCCCAACTCTGACATTTCTTTGGCTGAGATGGACTAAACAATAATACCCATTACAACACTTGTAATAATAGCACATTTCATGGTCGCAGTTATCGATGATCGTTAGTATATATGACTGATTTCTAAACATGCAACCGAAAAGATCTGAGAGGTGGAAACAAACTGAATTTTAAATAGTTTGAAAGCCATTGCCAATCGGTTGCGTACATTAATTTATAAAATATAAATCCGATAAATTAACTATGAGTGTCTCAAATCGTTTTAACCAGTAATGGTTGAAAACAGCTTATCGAAACGACCATCCATTTTTATTGTACAAACAATACCATATTTTATATACCTTGAAGATCACACTAAGAATTTAATGTAACCATTTCCCATTCATTTCTTTTTCAGTTTGTATTAACCGTGAAAAAAAACATTTTAAAATTATATAATTCATCTTGTAACGCATATTTTTACAAACATCTAAATGAGCACATTCGTACCTCGATCATGTTTCAGATGAAATCGATGCAAAAGCTTTTAAAAGTATTGTTTTACCGATGTATCTGCATACTTGTTTGAACATGGCAGTCACATGACTGGTTTTTATCTTAATTTGCTTAACAGCTATAAATGTTTATATAGGGTGGTTCGGCGTCATATCAATTAGTTCTGCACTTGAAATCTGCATTATTTCAGAAACGGGATTCGCACAGCATCTTGGCATTTTAGCGCTATGCATTTAGCATTTCTACTCACAACTTTGGCAAACATTTTGTTAACAACTTCAGTATGTCTTCAGCTTTCCACATACAAAAAGCTCGAAGGAACTTCGAAAATACCTGTTAAAATATTAATGCAGAGTGTCTCTGCTCGTTCAGTTGTAGATTGCTTGGACATTTGTTCAAGATACTCAAGTTCTTCGCACTGCAATGCAACCATCCGCTACAACAAACAGCGCCTTGAATGTGACCTGCTTACCCAAGACGACAACGGCCCTGAAATGTTGTCAACATCGCCCGACTTGGCAATATATGCGATGTCATTTCCATGCAAAGACGGCTGGATCTACTACAAGTCTTCTTGTTATTTGCTGGTGGATACACACCGAGCGTGTTTAGATGCAAGACAAGCATGCGCTGAAATAGGAGCATACCTTGTGTCAATTAACGGCAGAGATGAAGATGACTTTGTATTTGGACAAATGGCCGTCCTCGGGATCATGGAAGCATTTGTTGGAGCACTCAACAGAGTGGGTAAATCATTAGCCTGGGAATCAGGAGAAAAAATGCTCTACGTACATCCTTCTTTTTATCTTAGTGTATCCCCAACGCCAGGCAAGCCTGTCTGCATAATGGCATCAAGAATCCGAGGTGAAGGATGGATATCGAATCCTTCTAAAAGTTATAGTTATGTGTGTGAGATAAAAAAGACGTAAAAACTCTGATTTCAGGACGTTTCTTAAAATATGAATTACCACTTACATACAATCATTAGGGTTATCATTTGGAAGACGATTTTAGCAAATATGTGTTTTGTTTTTATTTTTAATAATGTTTTCTTTGTTTGTTCCCAGTTTTAGTACAATTATGCTTTTTATTATGAAACTCAGTGATCACACAGTTTTAAACCTTTTATCTGCTAAGGCAGACTGTGTGGGATTTTTATAGTTTCAAACAATAATAACTGCATCATATCTTGAAACGTTTTTGCATTTGATACTCTGAACTGTATTCCTTCGTCTGCATATAAAGTCGGGAACGCTAATCATACAAATACTTGAGGTTTTACCTATTAGTTATTATTATTTGTTTTATTAGTATGTTTCCTCAAGTAAATGCATACTTTGCTAAGATTTACCATTTACGTTTGAACTTTATTCGGGATTGTTGGGATACGAGTGAGGTTGTGCAAACAAAATGGTTTAATCTCACAGTAAATTTACATTTAACTGACCGTTCCAAGGCGATACCTAGCAATCCTTGATATACACAAACATAAACTAAATGGAGCCTTCATAACTCATGTGATAATATTATACTTACAAATGGAAAGTTTTAAGATATTTTATGAAAATTTATGAATCTTAAAATATTTGTTAGTTTACTGTTAAGTATATATTCGTACAAGATAAAAAAAACTCGCTGCAAACACTTGTAATTCTGGTTCATTAAGTTGAGCTTTAAGTTAAAATATTTGTGTATTATTAGAAAACAACATTGTTATATATTATAGTATTATTACTAGTGATTGAAATTGATTATTATATTCTATAATGGTATTTATGCACAATGTGTATCAAAGAATTTGATTTGTTCTGTGTCTTAAGTATGGCTTTATATGACTTGCAGTGTTTAGTATGGCTTTATATGACTTGCAGTCTTTAGTATGGCTTTATATGACTTGCAGCCTTTAGTATGGCTTTATATGACTTGCAGTCTTTAGTATGGCTTTATATGACTTGCAGCCTTTAGTATGGCTTTATATGACTTGCAGTCTTTAGTATGGCTTTATATGACTTGCAGTCTTTAGTATGGCTTTATATGACTTGCAGTCTTTAGTATGGCTTTATATGACTTGCAGTCTTTAGTATGGCTTTATATGACTTGCAGTCTTTAGTATGGCTTTATATGACTTGCAGCCTTTAGTATGGCTTTATATGACTTGCAGTCTTTAGTATGGCTTTATATGACTTGCAGCCTTTAGTATGGCTTTATATGACTTGCAGCCTTTAGTATGGCTTGCTGTCTTTAGTATGGCTTTTATGACTTGCAGTCTTTAGTATGGCTTTATATGACTTGCAGCCTTTAGTATGGCTTTATATGACTTGCAGCCTTTAGTATGGCTTTATATGACTTGCAGTCTTTAGTATGGCTTTATATGACTTGCAGTCTTTAGTATGGCTTTATATGACTTGCAGTCTTTAGTATGGCTTTATATGACTTGCAGTCTTTAGTATGGCTTTATATGACTTGCAGTCTTTAGTATGGCTTTATATGACTTGCAGTCTTTAGTATGGCTTTATATGACTTGCAGTCTTTAGTATGGCTTTATATGACTTGCAGCCTTTAGTATGGCTTTATATGACTTGCAGCCTTTAGTATGGCTTTATATGGCTTGCTGTCTTTAGTATGGCTTTTATGACTTGCAGTCTTTAGTATGACTTTATATGACTTGCAGCCTTTAGTATGGCTTTATATGACTTGCAGCCTTTAGTATGGCTTTATATGACTTGCAGTCTTTAGTATGGCTTTATATGACTTGCAGTCTTTAGTATGGCTTTATATGACTTGCAGTCTTTAGTATGGCTTTATATGACTTGCAGTCTTTAGTATGGCTTTATATGACTTGCAGTCTTTAGTATGGCTTTATATGACTTGCAGCCTTTAGTATTAAGATTTGGACATATATGTTGTATATATTGATACTAGATTAAATTGCTTTTACTTCTTCGTCATCAAACGAAATTTATCCTTACCAGATACGTTTGTCCATTAAGAAAAATTAAAACAAATGTGAGGTGTAACGGAATCAGTTTATCAGAACTAGATTTCAGTCTTGGCTAGCACTTTGATCGGCAAAATAAAATGTTTGTTTGGGTCAGAATACAATTCACACTATAACCCTAGGTGTGGGCTTAATAACACTCGCCTTAGAAAATGCCCCCATTCTGCAATAGAAATCGCAATAACAAGAAAATATACTAAGGAGTAGAGTACTTTTATAGTACTGTAACGGTCCGCTGTAGGCGGCGGATGTGCGTTCATAGTCTCCACCTCTATGCTCTTCCTAGAAAGCTCAGCTATCCTGTGTGGCATAGTAAGTTGGAACTTCAACAATATTTCAGAGAAAGCTATGCTTTCCTGATGATTAATATTCCGTATAAAACGGAAGTACGTTCATACCGGATGTAAACTTGGTTGGTAATATGCAAATTAGCAAAGCCCAGGTTATGTGAAAATAGAGAAGTTAGTGTATATAAAGACCAGTGGACCCCTTCGGGGTCGAACATGCTTTTCCCTGATGGGATCTGTTGGTGTTTATTTCATTACGCCAGAAAGCTCGGCTATCTGGTGTTTGTTTGTTTGGCTCGCACGTTATAGTACCATAGTCTTTATTCAAAATATATAAAGAACAGAAAACAAGAACTTTTCTCGTTCTAAAAGATGTACTCTTACTCCCAACCAAGGTTTACCACAATTTATGCAATTGCTTTAATTTCCGAACAAGATGGATAGACATCGAAAACAGTGGTTCTTATAAATACTACCGAGTTTATTTTGAAAAAAGGGGCCTAAAACATGGTATTTCTAGCTAATGAGACGATAGTACATCAAAGTAAATCTTTAAGCAATCACCAATTGTTTGATATTATTTGCGTTCTCAGCCATTCAATACAAGTTTACAATCTTGTTATCAGTTATTTATATTTTTCATAAATGCATTATTTATTAATAAGTTAAAGGTTTGTCACTCAAAAGTTATGTGTGTTGTACACGTGTATGTATTGTTTTGGATAAGAGGGTCACGTTAAATATTATGACAAAAACTATTGAGCGTTGATGTACACAAATGCAATCGCAGTTTGTACAATATAAAATAATGTTAAAACGCACACCTCTCCAGAAAAAGGAACAATGACTGTCTTTGTACGTGTGTATGTATTTCTTTAGACCTTGTGGTCAAGGATAACCCGTGAGAGTGCAAGCACTTATTTCCAACGGGGTCCTTGTTTTTGCTGAAGGGACAGAACGCTGAAGAGACAGTGGTGGGATACAAGAAAGTCCGGGTGCGATACCCAAGTTATTTTTCGAAGAGACCCCTTGGTTCTTTTACGTGCTCTGTGTAAAGCACCGATACACGGGATACAACTTTCCTGGGTTAAATCAGTACTGATTACACCATTTCCCAAGCACTACCCTTTAAACGCCGAGCGCCAGGCAAGGGAGCTACGTGTACCAGCTTTTAACGTCTTTACGTATGACGCGGCCAGGGATCAAACCCACCACCTCCCGCATGGATGCTTAACCACTAGGCCACGGAGACGGTTCGTTCTCTCTTTATCTCTTGTTAAACAAAGTATGAAGCGTAAGTTCACATAATACTCAAAAAAAATGAAAAGGTGATAGGGAATAGGATTTTTTTCTAAACTATGCTGCATTGTTTTATTGACTTTATGCATAGTGCTTCCGCTCATTGTCTGTAGATAAATTTAAGCGGAATTGGGCGCAATTTTCGTTTCGCGGGTTTCAGCAATTAAAAGGTATTATCATCATTGTTGATAACTGTATAAGTTTGCTTTGACCATTATAATTTTAATAAGTTAATTTATTTTAATTAAAAATAAATTTTATTATATTCGCGAGATTGAAGTAAATTGTTGATTGTCACGTTGCTAAGCAATCGGAATACTCGGTCGCTACCGTTAAAGTTTTTACGGACTGGGTCATGATAGTTTACGGTAATTTAAGGTACAATTTGGACCGAGATTTAACCGGTCAATGCAAACCTCGTGATTAGCGGATCGAAATAAAAATGCTCTTCGAAAATTTACTTGACTTGCTTAATTTGTTTAATAGTTATAAAATACACATTTTAATACGTCTGAGTCAACAATGACGGGTCGAGAACGGCCTATAGGGAGAAAATAGAGAGTAGAAGAGGAAGAAATCGCGCGAGAAGAGGGCAGCCACGTGCACGACGGTAAAGGCAGTCGCCCCTGGGACCGCAGATACCTCTGGCACCACAGATACCGCTGACAAACGTAGATGGAAACGTCATTGAGGGTAATGTTTTAGATTTTCAAGATATAATTCCGCGGTCCCAAATTGTGCCCCCTCTATCTGCTTAAAAAGTTGTTCCCACCGAGGATCGGCAAGACTCTATAGATGTTGGGTGTGGCTTGGTGTGTTCTAGTCAAGGTGGAACTATTCTCATGGGTGCAAACTGAAGTCATGGTGACATGGACATGTATATGTTGGCGAATAATGATTTGTCCACACATGTACCAACACAACTGTACCGGCAAATCATGTGGGCGATATACAAATTTGGCCATTCTTTTGAAAGGGGCAATGTAATTAAATGGCATGTGCAAAGGTTTGGTGTCGTGGCGCATCCGGTACAGCACTTGTATCTTATATGACCTATGTGTTATTGAGTAGACATATGGCGGTTTTTCTCTCATTTATATTCAGGTTCGAAGCATATAGTTAAACGTGGGGTTTGGAAAAGGGAGATGGCATGTCAAAATTCTAAGGAACCAAAAGTGACGGACTGACTGTATCCTCGACTAACCAGGATTGTCGGATGTAGGGAATTAATCAAAAGTAATAAAGTCAAACAAAACAATGAAATCATTCAGTTACTTTAGTTTTGCCATTTATTTATCCTTATTGCCTCAAGTATTTAGGCACAACAGGTCATAAGTTCGCGTATGTGTGGTCGGCGGGGCGCAGGCACTAAAACTATGCCGCCATCTGTATTCGAGGCCTAGATTCGCTTACTCTGACGAGGTGCCTTCCTCTCTGATCATTTTGAACAAAGGCATAGCAAATTAGTCTGTATTGCATTATCATTTCTGGGGATGTACTTAAAATAGAAACAAAGATTCAATAATTTCTATATTTTGACACTAAGACTTGGTTCATGTGAACCCATACTGTAATAGATATAATTTAAAAGACTTCCTTAGAAGACTAGAATGTGAAACCATGGTTCATGTGAACCCATACTGTAATAGATATAATTTAAAAGACTTCCTTAGAAGACTTAGAATGTGAAACCATGGTTCATGTGAACCCATACTGTGATAGATATAATTCAAAAGACTTCCTTAGAAGACTTAGAATGTGAAACCATGGTTATAAGTTATAAAAACCTTTCTTCACATTATATAATAGCGAAGTTAAGGATTAATATGTGAAAAAAATGAAAATAGTGAGAATGATGGTCAGGATTGGTTTATTTTTCTAGTGAACCCGTGTTTCGTACAGTAAACATGCAGTTGTTAGCTACCCCATCCCGGATATCAAATCATCAAAATGTAAGTTAGTCATATAATATTAGAGCTTTGATTATAATCCAACGAGTGTCGCTGTACCCTGGTACAACAGTATAGTCAATATCATAACATAGTTGTATTGTGTCCAAACCAAAGCTAGTAAAAGAAATTACAATCTATGAATACAATCTTTATTAAAGCGAAATGCTCGTTGGCGAGCTGCAAATTTAATCATGTCTGTTCACAATGTGGGACAGTTCTCTCCGCCAATTATGAGTTCAAATATAACCCCTGCAACGCCAATCCAAGGGTGGGGGCATGGTTTGAATACATCTCAACTTCCGGTGGATATAATTTTAGTATGACTCTCTTAGTAGTGTGTGTATACTACGTGACAAATTGCGTAATAAATGCTACGTTGGAAGACAATATTTTGTTTCGAACGTAGACTTTAAACAAAGATAACTTCACTATTTCTTCACCATTTTAAATGAAACATAGCGCTTAAGAAGCCCCGCCTTTGGTCTTTTACCAGACTTTACCTTGGTCGAGCACCTCGTTGCTAGTTATCACTTGGTAGGGAAATCCAATAGTAGCCTATAAATATCAAATTGCAATGTATACACTAAAATCAATTAATTTTATAGAATAAAGATATTAATAACAATGATTATTCCGCACTGCTGCATGTATATTTCTTAAGGCCGGGAACGTCCTAATATTTGGCGTCCCGGAGGTTGCAAAGTTACGTTGCGTTGCATTGCCAGGAGATTGCTGATGTTGGATAAGCTATTGGCAATTGGTTGTTGCATTGTTGTGTCGCGTTGCCATGAGATTGCGGATTTTGCATTTGCTATTGGCAATTTGTGGTTGCATCATTGTATTGTCAGGAGATAGCAGATTGCATTGCGGATTCTGCATTGACTATTGGCAATAGAATCATCTAAATGCAGAAAGTAGTTGCTGGGTTATCCCACTTTGCTAAACAGGCTATTCCAGTGTTAGGCCATATGACACTACAGCATTAGCAAAATGTTATTACATTTTCTTTATAACATTTTGTATAAACACTTGATACAACGGGTCAGCCCAGCCTTTCTCGGCGTGCGTGGTTCGTTCCCGCTTGGACTTCCAGCCGTGTGTCACTATGGCACTATGACCTATTATGGAGTTAGTTCGTTTTCACGGCCATATCTTGCCAATCATTTTACTATTTGTTTTAAGCTGTTGTTCCAATAGCAGTTATTGTATAGCAAATTACTATGCTCTATCATGTTGGTTATGTGTATTAAACTCGGGCACGTTCAATGTCGTTTTGTTCTTGTTTCTGGGCAAACGAAATCGTAAAATAATTGATGCATGGAGTATCTGCTTACAAATCTAACAGTATGAGAAGCCGTAACAAGAGAACATTTAATGGGCAACTTATTAAACTTTAATATTCCTTAAACGACATGACATTATCATATAAAGATAAGTACTTGATGGAGAATTCTTAAGGCATAGATATTGGAAATCATAGGACATCAAGATGGTGTACATTACTGATTGATGCAAAAAAAGCATCGTTTGTACTTTCAGTTTCCAATGAAATAAATTGAATGTATTTTTTTTATTCATTTCTGAGGTCGGTGCTGAATTTTATTTAAGAAATGTATTTAAGAAATCCTTAGAAAGGTGTAGACCAGGCAAATTATATGTAGTATTTTCAGTGCTTGAAACATCCTCATGAAAATGCAATCAAATACGTTTAAAGCTGCATTCTCACAGATTGAACGTTTTGACAAATATTTTTTTTATCTTGTAATGAACCAATCTTTGCGTAAATAGCGGGAAATCAGTGATATGAGGCGGGTGACAAGATATAAGATCGCAGCTTTTAATATTAACGTAAGAAAATTGATATTTATGGCTACTATGGCGTTACTAACGCTTTAAGAAAAATGAGTTGATCGGCATAAAACATCAATTTTTCGAACGTGAATATAAAAAAAGCGATCTGATTTTTGTCACCAGTCTTATATCACTGGTTTTCAGTCATTAACGAAAAATATATTCATTCCAAGACGAAATATAGGAATGTTGTCAAAACGGTCAATCTTTGAGAGTGCAGCTTTAAGAGTTAGTTTGACACAATTACACAAAGATACATATACGTCTTCTTAACGGGGAACGAAGAAGAAAGTTGCGGATTTACATATATCAGACTGTTATATTCTTGAAATCGATACAAACAAGTCTACATTACCATGTACGTTAAAAGGGAACTGTTTGGAAGTGGCACACGACGGCGCAGCACTAATTTGGTTGCCCGCAGTGGCTAGCGCACTCGCTTCTCACCTAGGCCACCCGGGTTCGATTCCCGACCTGGGCTCATGTGAGATTGGTTTCTAGTCACCAAGCCAGACAATAGGGTTTCCTCCGATTTCCCCCACAACACATGACCACACTCTCGCGAAAAATCGTGCCAGCGAGAGTGATTAATATTATATTGTAATAACTTGTTTCACAATCGTTGTAAAGCTAACAGATTTAACAGGTTCATTTCAATTAGCCAAAGTACATACTGAAAATGAATTTTGATAAATGAAAAATGTTTTATTTTGATAATCATACAGATTATTCCTAATTTCTAAAAAAAATTAAAGAAGTAAATATAACACATTTTATAGAACAAGAACATTAGTGAGATAAGCTTTTAAAATCCTGTTATAAGGGACTTAAGAAGTTTCGAGAAATTGCGGCCTGGGGTTAACCAGCATTGTACAAGTAACGCATCTTAATATTCAATTTCAAAAATTAATAAATGTGGCAAACCATTACTTATCAAAAAGTCGAGAAGGGATTTTCACGAGTTTCAATTGTGCTCGATTTCATTCATTTTTGTCTTCTTTCATTTTAATGCATGTTATGAATACCTTCTGATAACATTTGCCGGATATGAATTTCACCTTTGTTAAACAATATTTACATTTCTTGCTTTCCATACACTTTGAAATATTTCAAATTGAACAATTGTAATTTTAGCTTAATAAAATAGCTCAATCATATGTTTTTCTTGCTGAACCATCAAAATAACAAGATTTTTCCAGCAGCCTTACTTTGGGGCATTTGATTTTTGACTCAATGAATGTAAAAAAAAAAAATATTTGGTGCAAGAAGACTTAAAGGGACTGTACTCCGGATGATGAAATAGCGAAAAAAAGAAAATCGTCGAAAACTGACATAAACTTGGTATCGATGTGTACAATGCATTGAAACTTATTTACTGAAGAAGCACATAGTTCACAATTGGTTTATTTTTCGCAGTTGTTTTGTATTTTTAAAAATTAAAAAAGATTACTAGGTATGTCTACCAAGTAAAATGCATTCCTTATGCGTGATTGGCTAGTTAGGTTTATAGCTTAAATGTTCCAACCATTTAGAGTAAGTCTTCGTAGCACAGTGGATACAACACTGGACTGCAATTTTGGCGACACCGGTTCGAACCCGGCCTCCGACTCGATTATTTTTTTTACATTTTGGTATTGTTTTTTACAATTATGATATCAAAGAGTAAAACATTTTATTTAATAATTGTCCCGAGATTCGTTACAGAAAAAAAAACTTTTTTGGTGCCAATCTGTTGTACAGTCCTTTTAATGGTATGACCGATTTTAATTTAGGTACTGCAAGCGTACCTTAAACTTTGTTCAACAGTATACTAGCTTCGAGCTGTAAATATGAAATAGAAAACATATTTACGATTGCGATGTTAATAAGGACGAAATTTATTTTGTTAACAATATAAAACCTGAGCAAAAACATGGCAGTGGCGGGTGCAGGAAATGACGTAAGAGGGGGCGTTTCTTTGACATTGCCCCTCACTCCGAACTTAAATTAGAAATAATATAGAATGGAAGCAGGGAGGTCCGGGTTTTACAATTTCTCGTTTTGCATTTTAGGCGCTTTTTATTATTTTTTCTCCGATGTTGACATAAATAGTAAAGGTGGACGACTTTAGAGGGTTTTCCTGCTGGTTGCACCTCTACCCTCCCTGGATCCGCTAGTACAAAGAACCCTGTTTAAAATAAGTGCTTGTACTTTCATGGTTTATCGTAGACCGCAAAGTCTAAAAAAAGACATAAATTCAGTATCCTCTAACCTGTAATCGATTCACTTTAGTTTTAGAAGTGAACATACCTGAAAGCTGATGAAAAATTGCAAAAAATAAGCAAGTAGTTGGATTTTTTTATAATTTGAATGAGTAACAGTTTCAAGAAAGCAGATAATAAGAAAATACAATCGGCACAGTTGTTTGTATTGAAACTGGTTTAGATGGCACACGTAAAAGATGAAGTAAAAACGCCGATGGAATACTCGAAATTAGGTTTTCATTTTGATAAATAAATGTTAAATAATCAGCAGACTTGAGAGTTTGACTGTCAATTGTTAAAAACTGGTGAATTTGATTGGTCAATATTTAAACAATAGTCACTATTTACTAATCAGAACAGAACAGAACACAATTCTATTACACGTAAACTATACAGTTTTTTGTGTTTCATATACATATGTAATAATTATACAATGTTATGTGAAATATTAAATCAATATTATAATTAATCTATTTTTAAGGATGAACTTGAATAGAAAACACGAATCAATCAAACTATAATAGTATACAATACAATAACCAATAGTTTGCTTTTTATATACTATTATATGTTGGAACAAATGCTATCAATTGATCAATTTCTAACAATAAAACAGACTCACATAGTAATTATCAACATAAATAGTAACCAATGGTTACTAATCAAATCATGTAAATGTGCTAAACTCCCGAAACATGACCTTGGACAACTTATCCAAGTCGTCGTATACAAACAGCTGCGTGTATTAATTATTACTGTCTAATAGCAGAATAGAATAGAACAGAACAGAACATTTATATTGTTAACTTAAACATTTACCGTTCATCGTTGTTACAATAGCATGAACATATGGTATTACGATTGCAAACTGCAAAATATTTATTTTATATAACCAGGTCATTTTACGCACGAAAACGGGTCTAGTAATCTATGTATACCATTCAGGTTCACTTTGATATCAAGGAACCGATTTTTTTTTCATTTATACTAGCTTATAGAAAACCAACTCGGGCGTTTTGTGATACCATAATTGCATGCCCGTTTATTGTAAGAGAGATCAGGTGACATTTAATGCATTTAAGCATTTCGGCAGTTTTGACACATTTTCAATTTTAATAAAGTGATTTAAAAACAGCTTACTTAGGTCCCAGGTTCATGAAAGAGATCAGGTATCCTGAACATGATATGATCGTCTGAAAATTGTGACAAAACGTGCTTAGTTATGTAAATATGGCATTTAAATAATTGAAGTAAGCTCTATAACATTCCAACTATGGTCTTCTAAAATAACTTGAATGCGAAGCTATTCCAATATTGCTTGCAGAAAAACTGCGTATGCAGATTATGTAACTGAATTATTTAACATATAAATGGATCAGGCATTATAAAAGCATATCGCGTATAATCATTGATGCCGCTCTCAGATATATCATTTTCAGCTCGATTTTTTATCGTTCAAAATTTTAAGATATATCTTTAATTTACAAAAAAGATAATATATCAATTAAGCTTTGACTCGACTTAAACATCGACGAAAAATAATATTCAGAAAAGAACATGCTTAAAGGAAAAAGAATTATGCTCGCATGCTCGAATGATTTTTTTATTCTTATTTTAATATATACTCAGTGTGTGTATACCACGTGATAAATTATGTCATATATGCTACGTCGAAAAGCAACATTTTGTTTAAAATGAAGACTTAAAACAAAGATAACTTTCGTTTTACTACACCATTTTTTAAAAATGAAACAAATGGCAGTCTATTCCGCTTAAAGAGCCCCGCCTTCGTTTTATTACCGAAGTTTGATAAGGTCTTTAGTTTCATCAAACACTTCGACAAACCTGTTTTCAAAATAATGTTTTGACAGTGCTCCGTCAGACGGCCGTTTGTGTAAAGGTTTGTCGAAGTGTTTTAAGAAACTAATCTCTCAATAAAACTCTAGTAAAAGACCGAAGGTGGGCCTCCGTAAGCGGCGTAGACTGCGCTATGTTTTATTTAAAATGGTGAGGAAATAGTGGTTTGTTTAAAGCCTTCATTCGAAGCAAATGTATACCGTCAGTCAAATAGTTTCATCTTTACACTTATACTGTAATAATTTTAATTCATAAATATGCACTCTTACTCCCAAATAAGATTTAAACAGTGAATTATTTGAATCTAGAAAAAAATATTAAATCTAGAATGCTTAGACCAAGTTGAGATTGATATCTTATATCAACACAGTGCATAGACTCTATACACTATATGAATATGCTCGATACACCGTGACAGTACATACACTGGTGTTGTATTCTATACCAGTATATACTGTGCACGGTATATATTCTATTCATTCTCAGAGGTGTTGAAGCAGTGCTTCAACACCCCTGTTCTCTATACAATGTATACAGCCAGAGATTTTGAAGATTTACTTCAACTCCTCTGTTATAGTCTATATACATTGTGGAAGCGTGCACTATACTCTATTCATTGTCAAGAGGTGTTGAAGCAGTGCTTCAACACCCCTGTTCTCTATACAATGTATACAGCCAGAGATTTTGAAGATTTACTTCAACTCCTCTGTTATAGTCTATATACATTGTGGAAACGTGCACTATACTCTATTCATTCTTAGAGGTGTTGAAGCAGTGCTTCAACACCTCTGTTCTCTATGCAATGTATACAGCCAGAGATTTTGAAGATTTACTTCAACTTCTCTGTTATAGTCTATATACATTGTGGTAGCGTGCGCTATACTCTATTCTTTTTCAGAGGTGTTGAAGCAGTGCTTCAACACCCCTGTTCTCTATGCAATGTATCAACCAGAGATTTTGAAACTTTACATCAATTCCTCTGTTATAGTCTATATACATTGTGGTAGCGTGCACTATTCTCTATCTGTAAATTTGAACCTGCGTTATAGTCTATATACATTGTGGTAGCGTGCACTATACTATACTCATCTTCTCTATTCAATGTATACAAACGGAGATTTTTGAACAAAAAATGGAGAAAACTGCACAAAAATAATTTTGATGAATTTATGTCATATCAGGCAACATATTTAATATACTTAAATCATAGAACAATTATATGGCGCAAAAAATGATTTTTGGGGTAAAATGTTGGAAAAATTAAATGAAAATGACAATTTATGAATTTTGCCAATAACTCTGCCTTATTTTGCAATAAAAACACCAGAACTACTGCAGCTAATATATATCATTTAACATTATTATATATTATATAGAAACACAGTTTTTTTTAAAAATATGATTTTCGGGGTAAAATGTATGAAAAATTAAATGGAAATGAGAATTTCTGGAATTTGCCAATAACTTTTTCAAATATTGCAATAGAATGACAAGAATTACTGTATTTCATAAATATTACAGTTTAATATATCAAAAGTAAAGAAACTATGTAATTTTGTGAAATGTGAATTTTGGGGAAAATGTTTGAAAAATTAAATAAAAATGAGAATTTCTGAAATTGCAATTTATTTGTACAAATTTTGCAATACAATGACCAGAAATTTTACTGTATTCAATAGATACTATAATACAGTATAACAAACCTAAAGTGTAGAAACCATGTATTGTGTGAAGTGTGATTTGGGGGGTAAAATGAAATTAAATAAAAATGGACACACAGCAGTTATCAAACAACACAAATAAACAAAAATCATTTATGTGCATTTTTCTGAAATTGTCTCCTTAATTTTTGAAGCTCTGCATCAATCCTCTGTCAAATCAATTAACATTGTTCTCTGTATTCATTTATGATGATCCCCTTTTAGTTAATAAATCTTTTGAAATCATTGAAAATTGACCTTTTTCTCTGTCACCTGTATGTTGATGAATTTTATAATGCAGATATTTGCCAGACTCGCAAAATTCATAACAAACCAAAAGCCCAAGGCATTTTTTCAAGAATATAATGCGACAGTCACTTGGGTGTGGAGCCTTGCCCAGCAACGTCTACATTTTTAAATTGTCATAGCCTAAAATTGTCATTTCCCGACATGCCAACATTTAGACATATCCAACATGATAACCCAAACTAAGGTCTCCCTAGGCTAAATACTTTTCCAGCTAGACACTAGAATTGGACCTACAATATCGAAGATGTCCATAAAACCCAATTCACATAACAGGACAGGAGACCAGGACAACCAAAAGACATGGTTGTCTATGTTATAAACAAACAAGACTATGCATTTACCATAACTGTATCTATTTTGAACATTAACAGAACATTAGTAAATTTAATCCTAAGAATCTGATGTCAATAATCCCGTACATGTATGTATATCTATGTCCATCAATATGATAAGAAATGGAAGTTTCTTCTAAAACATACACAGAAACAGCTATTGTTCATATAAACCATAACATAAGGTGTCTTATAATTATGTCAACAAGAGCTGTCTTTGGACAGCACGCTCAATTAAATGAGGCTTTGTCTTAAAAATGAATACAATAATGATGTAATATGTGCCTGTCGAAAGCAATAAAAAGAGTCAAATTAAAAAGTTAACTAGAAATGCTGCAATGCAACAAGAACTTCAGCCTTTATTGTGAGATTCAGTTTTAAATGTATTAAAACTGAAGTTATTCAGTACCAAGCATTTTTCTATTTTTAGTTACAGTGACCATGACCCTAGGGACCCAAATCAAATATAAAAATGAATGGAAATTTTGCCTTTAGACAGTTATTAAATGGTAAATAATATTTGACAGTTATCTATGTACATCTACATTTTAACTTTAAAAAGGTTTCCTTGACATTAAACAATCATTTGTTTTTATAAACAAAAAATTAACAAAACAATGTGGCGAACAGATCAAGAATCTAGGTTTAAGAAGTGACATTTCTAGAGGCTTACCATGTGCTCCAATATGTATGGAACTTAATAACCATGGTTTTATTGAATTTATACTGTCATATAGGGTAATGTGCAATATAGTTAACAGAACAGTCAAAAGTACAATGAAACATTTAGGTTAGAAGTTAAGATATAATTAGACAATTAGCCATAATTGACCAAGTCAGTATGGAAATTAACAACAGAACAAGGTAACTAAAAAAAAATATAGATTAAAAATAATAATATATGATTTGCATTCATTTAATTCAAGTTTAAAACAAACTTTTAATAATGAGCTAGCTCAATTGTTACTAAGCAATGTGCATTATTGCTCACCTCAGAACCAGACACATTATTTGTTTCAATAATATGTTCACAAGCTTTTATTCACTAAAATATGTGCCTAATTATTAACTTTTTACATGTTATGCCTTATTTGTTGAAAAGTCTTGCTGGCTAAGTTGTGATTTATGATGAGGAAACAATACCTCTATGAATAGCAATTTTTAAGGTTTTTAATACTTGATTTAGTGACTCCTGTTTCATCTTACCTACATTCATTCTTTAAGGAAAGCTTGGGAAGAGAATATGGCCTATAAAACTAGAACATAGTTTTTTTTCTAAAACTTGACCAAATTTCATTCATATAAAGTGGAACATGAGGCCACTCTAATCAAACACATTTTGACCAATAAACAAGTTCCACCTAATATTATTTAAATGTTGACGAGAATAAATACTGACAAATATCATGAAAATTATATATATACTTTCTGAAGCATTTACAGTTTATATTATTAGAACAAACAACCTACATGCTTTTTGTCCAACCTGAACAGTTATCAATCTCTACTAAGATTTTTTTGGTAAACATATTCTGGCCAGTATGAATAAAGACCAAAGAGACAAGAGCTGTCACAGAGACAGCGCTCTCGACTATTCCGCTGCTTTTCAGTGAAAGGATTGAAAAGTTTTCGCGAAACATGCATGGATCACTGTTAGATTGGATTTCAATGCAATACATGATGTGCGGAGATATTAACATAAATGTGGTTACATGCAAAATTTTAACCAGAATTTTTATCTAACTTGATTATTCAATTAGGTTGGGTGGTTGTATAAAGTCTCAATGCAATTCATCCAGTAGTTGCTGAGATATTAACCTATGTGTGCTTACATGCAAAACCTTAACCAGAATTTCTGAGTGAAATAATAAACGCAAGTATTTGCATTAAATGCAAACTATAGTTATATAACTTGGAAAATTAAGTAGGTTGGATGGTTGAGTACCATTGTATCAAGTCTCAATGCAATACCTCAAGCAGTTGCTGAGATATTAACCTATGTGTGCTTGCACGCAAAACCTTAACCAGAATTTCTAAGTCAAATAATAAAGGCCTATTATTTACATTAAATGCAAACTAGAGTTATCTTACTTGTTTAAATAAGTAGGTTGGATGGTTGAGTACCATTGTATCAAGTCTCAATGCAATACCTCAAGTAGTTGCTGAGATATTAACCTATGTGTGCTTGCATGCAAAACCTTAACCAGAATTTCTAAGTCAAATATTAAAGGCCTATTATTGGCATTAAATGCAAAGTAGAGTTATCAAACTTGGTTAATTAAGTAGGTTGGATGGTTGAGTACCATTGTATAAAGTCTCAATGCAATACCTCAAGTAGTTGCTGAGATATTAACCTATGTGTGCTTGCACGCAAACCCTTAACCAAGGGGTGACGCCGACGCCGACGCTTGGGTGAGTAGTATAGCTCTCCATATTCTTCGAAAAGTTGAGCTAAAAATGAGTCCCCATACTAAAGTGTTAACACTGTATGAAACTGTTAATAAAAATGAAGGACAGACTATGATCAATCACAATAATTCAACATGAGCACTTTGTACTGTGTTGAGGTAAATGTTAATCATCCAACTTATCTAAGGGTAATCTATTTTCAAATCTATAATGTATTTGTCTGTTAAAAGTTAAAATTGGTATATCATTCCAATTTTAGTGAATCTTTATGTGACGGATGTCTTGTCCATTAAGTTGCCTTCAATGAAGATTTTGAAGTCAGACTGTCTCTTGTTGGATGTGGGGAGTTTTCTGAAAGAAAAAGGAACATTAAGCAATACATAAACACAGTTCCATTGTTGGCTTCAAATATTGAACTATTAAGGAGCTTTTCATTCATTTGTGCCATTGGCTTCAATGTTAAAATTTGATAGTTACCCCATATAAGTATCATTTGAAAGGGCTTTGCATACTGATTACTTATATGTAAAATCAATGACAAGAACATATTTTCACCTTGAAAAGTTATTGCTGGCATCCCAAAATCACATTATTGTTCATCAGATACATTAAGTTATTATCTATCTTGCAAAAGCTCTATGGTTGATTTTGAAATATGATAGTTCTTATACATATTATATCTTAATATTAAAAATTAGCCACACTTTTTGTGATATAGATTTTATATATATGCACATAAAAATATGTAACAAAAAATATACAAATAAATAAGAAATGATAAAAACACACAAATCTTAGTTTATTTTACATTGATAGATAGTTCATATAAACTTTGCTAAACACAGAAAGAAAATAATTCTTTCTATTACAGGATTTGAACCTGGACAATTAATTTTAATGTGAATGAGCATATTTGAGCATGATCACAACTGTGCATTACAACAAAGGATAACATTGAAAACTAACAAAGGGCAACAACTACAAAAAAATCTTGAGTTATGGTTTCTGTGCACTGCACTTCTGCTAAATGAGATCTATCTGTACATATTTGAAGTTTGAGATCAACACCTCAAAGACTTTTCAAGTTCTGTTGCAGACAAAAACTCAGTATGAAATATAACAAAGGGTTATTACAAAAAGAACTGTAAACAGAGTTATGGTCCCTTAACACTGCACTTCTTCTCAATAGGGATCTATCTGTATATGAAGTTTGAAGTTAATACCTGGGGGATTTATGCTCAAGATTACATTCCGTGCACATGCACACACACGTGCACAATTACACAATTACTGTATCCACTTTGCCTTTTGGCAAGGGATAATCAATAGATTAGTCCTCATCATCACAGTCTTAAACAAACATGATGAACATAATCATAGCATGCATAAAACAGTTTACAGTTGTATCAAATCTGGAATAAAAACTGTACCTAGATGAATTTGTAACAGGTGGCGATCAGTCATCACTTTCCTGTTTCCTGTTTCTCATTGTGTCATTCCTGTATCTCATTGTGTCTTAGTTGGTTTAGTACAACTCTGGCCTGGTCCACAATTGCAACAACTGAAAAACAACTGAACAATTAGCAAAAGAGAACTTATACCTTAAATGTACATAATATATTGCTACTAAAGAATGACTCATACTGTCAAACACTTGTTTCCATGAAAAACTACAGCTATCACCTATTGTAATAAGAGGTTTCACTGAGAGTGATGTTTGCTTTTAAGCATACAGTAACCAATTAGGCAATAATTTTAAAACTGCCAAGCACAAAATAAACATAAGAAAATAATCCTTAATATACCAAAAACAGAATAGTGTTTTGTTAAATTAAAGTAAAAAATGAAAAAAAGTTATGAAGAGAAGAAAAAAAATAAAAAAATATAAAGATAATAATCAAAGGTTTACAATTCTTTGACTACCATACACAATTAAATGATTCATATGCACAGCTATTTTTCTTATCACGTCCAATATGTGCATGACGTTTGAAGTTAGTACCTCAAAAACATAGAAAAGTGAAAGAAAAATAATCAAAGACCAATAACTCTAAAATACCATAAACAAAAACGTTTTTTGCACAGCACTTCTCCTCAACATATTTAATATGTGTTAGAAATCTCAGAAGCATTTGGAATTATGGATAAAAGAAGACTTGTCCAAATGAACCCTAACCATCAAGTGGTAGGAGTATAATAGCAGAGACAAATCATACATATGTCTTTATATTTAATATGTCAATGTATGTTTGAACAGAATAATTATGTTAATTCTCATTTCTTGGCTTACCTCATATTTATATTGTTATACATAGAATTAATCCAAAGAGAACTTACCATTCACTGACAAGATTTCCTCATTATACACAGGAGTATCTTCATACTTTTAGAATCTCTCCATTTTTCTTCTCCATGGGAACTGCAATGCATAACACATAAGAAAGGAAATCAAACAATTGCATTTTTTAAAACAATTTGTAGAGAAAAATAAAACATGACTTCAGACACATGCAGAATTATTTGCATTTATTTTAAGCAAGTTACAAGAGTAACTGTACCCTATGCCATCTGAGTAAAATCTGCATGTAACAAACATGTGCATGCAAAATTGCATGGACTTTCATTTATTTGCTTAACAGTTTCAATTAAACCTAACAACCTGACCAAAAACTTGAAATATCTTATACTTGAATACATTATGTTATACTAGTAAATGACATTGAGTACATGTAAATATGTGTTAAAAATCTACCTTTCAAATCCAATGCTTTCTTTGCATCAAAACGTTTGTCTGTTTGCCCTTAAATTGGTCCCTCAAGAGTATCTGGTCTGAAATAAATATAAAATTCACCTACTTTTAAGCTAAAATTAGCTATAATACTAACTTGGCTGATCTTAGGAAAAATGAGTCTTAAAGCTGCACTCTCACAGGTTGACTGTTTTAACATTATTATTATCTCAGAGAATCAATGCCTTTAATTGCTAACAATAAAACAGATGTCATGTATTGAGAAATCTGCTTATTATTTCATTTTTCTGAAAGTGTTCAAATTTAAGTCACAGAACAACAATTATGAACGTACATATGAAAAACAGCTATCTGATATTTTTTCAGCAGTTTTAAATCATGGTTCGCAGACATAATTTATGCACTAACATTGCATGATTCATTCCATGATGAAAAAAAAGTTGTCAGAATGGTAAATCTGTGAAAATGCAGCTTTAATAACAATCCCCAACAGTTCCTCCCAAAGACTTGTTTAAAAGGGGCTGTAATCTGTTTAATAAAATAGCGGAAAAAAAGAAAATTGACGAAAACTGACATAAACTTGGTATCTATGTGTACAATGCATTAAAACTTACTAACTGAAGTACCACATAATTTACAATAAAAAAAATTCGCCAATATATTACAAGTTAGGTATAAAGATTAAATATTCCAACTGTTTAGGATAAGCCTTCATAGCACAGTGGATACAACACTGGACTGCAATTTTGGCGACACCGGTTCCAACCCATTTTCTGACTTGATATTTTTTTTTTACATTTTGCATTTTGGTAATTTTTTTTTTACCATTATGATATCAAAGATCAAAAGATTTTTTGAATAATTGTCCTGAGATTCTTTACAGAATTTTTTATTTTTTTTTTTGGGGGGGGGGGGTCCCACCCCCTTTCTGGATCCGCTAGTGTGGGTTACTCCCGTAAAATGAACTGAATTTAATTTGGTGCAAAGCTCTAATAAAAATTTGTGTATTCAATTAAATTCATAAAACTAATTAATGTAAACAAACCATTTGCAACTATCCCTGAATAACTTTTAAATGATAGTGATTATTTTCATTTGCATGATAACTAAGAAAATATAAAATAACACTTGAGTGTCCTGTATGGTATCCCGATATAGTCAATACTTACAACTTACATGTGCAGGAATCAGGAAGGAGTTCCATTCTACCAACTTAATACCATTCTTATTTGTCGTCTTCTTAACCGGATGCTTGAATTTTTGTAAACAAACCCAATGAACCCTGCATCGTTCCACTAGACTTTCTCGCTTAATATTTACGCTCGGTTGTGCCTGTATCGAAGAAAATGAAGACCAGTCCAAAACATTGCGTCATTTAGTATTAAGCACGCGCTAGAGTGATTCAAAACATCGAATTTGACCGACACTGAACAGACGTAAATGGCTATTTTCTTTGAAAATATAACACTTTCTAGTTCAAAAGGTAATTGAATGTATGTAGATACGTAAACAATTGACAGTTTAACGATTATATTTTATTGATATAACGAAGTACTCCTTAAAGCTTCACTCTCACATGTATTTTGACAACTTGTTATTTTTTATTTTTGTCTTGGAGTTTGAATGAGCCAGTTTCTGTGTAAATATATGCAAATAAGTGATATAAGCCTGCTGACAAAAGATCAGATCGCAGATTTACATATTCCGTTAAAAAAATTGTTTTATGGCTAAAAGTGCTACTAACAGTTGGAAGAAAAATGCATAAAACATCATTTTCTTAAAGCTGCACTCTCACAGATTGAACATTTTGGCAACTTTTTTATGTTTTGTCTTGGAATGTACTAATTTTGGCGAAAATCCATGGAAAACAGTTATATAAGACTGCTGACAAATATAGATCGCAGATTTTTATATATACCAGTTCAAAAATTGATGTTTTGTTCATTTTTCTAAAACGTTTATTAACGGTTTTAGCCATAAAACATTAATTTTCAAACGGAAATATGAAAATCTATGATCTGGTTTTTCGTAAGCAATCCTATATCATTGGTTTGCAGATATTTATACAAAAATTTGCTCTTTCCAAGACAAAAAATAAAAAAGTTGTAAAAATGGTATATCTGTGATAGTGAAGCTTTAACTAAAATATATATTCAATCCAATGTTTTTTTAAGCAGTCTTGTGTCACTGTTTTTCTTGCACTTATGCATTTATTGGCTTGTATAAAGACAAAAAATAAAACAGTTGTCAAAACATTTAATCTGTTAAAGTGCAATGTTTATTTAAATATACTTGATGCTTGCCTCAATCATTGCCGCTGACCGATCATCAATTGACAGCACCAACATCCAACAATGCAGCGATATTTTTAAAGTCTCTTTCACATCATTCTGTATCCTAATATTTTAATTTATTTAAGATAGTTGCGTATCAAGATGTTGAATGCATATTTTACAGCCTTTTAGGCTTTAGAGTGTATTCAATGTCATTTTCAGACAGAAATATCTTGATCGAAGCTAGGAACAAGCTCACAACTGGCATTAGTGAGTCATGCCTGTCAAAACTAATTTTGGGGTACATGCATGTGTCTTTTAAAGTAGGACAGTAGACATCAACTTTACAATGTACATGAATACATTGCATTCATACTTTAGTTATTTATGTATTCATGTACATTGTAAAGTTATTGTAGATGTAGATCGTGTTGATGAGAACCAGCCGTTCAGTTAGCTCAGTTGGTTACAGCGCCATGATAGTGTTCCAGCAGTTGTTGTTGGTTCAAGCTCCACACTGGGGCACTTCTCCTCCCAGGTTTACTTAAATGGTGGCAGCGGTACATGGTAGGAGTGCCTCCGTCAGCTTTAAACTACAGTCGAAACTCGATGACTCGATATTCTAGGGACCAGCCAAAATACTTCGAGCCTCGAGAATATCGAGCCAAGCGGGATTGGCATGCTTACAGAATGTTATTTTTTTATTATTCGTTACAAAAAGTCTTGTTTACCTTGTTTGTTATTGGCTATGCTATCTCCGCAAAAGAAGAGTATTAATTGGACATAGTTACACGTCGTAAAGTTCGTAACATCACTTATTCGATACTTAGAAAATATTATTTGATTGTTTTTATTAATTATAAAAATTATGCGAAAACAACAAACAAGTAATTTTAAACAGTGGGTAACAAAAACATAGCTTATTAGTTATATCAGGATGCATTGAAATTTATACATGTATAACAATTAGGGAAAGAACTTAGATAAAGTGATGGCATGTTTATTCAAACTGTTAAGTCATTCAAATTTGATAATAATTATAATAAATTGAATTAATTTTCATCGATTAGCACCGTGTGCTAAATGAAGCCAATAAAACAAATCAAGGTGTGAGGTTCTTACCTGAACCCGCGAAAATGACATCGACCCAAGCAAACAAAATTGTGAAATTCTTACTTGGAACCGCGAAAATGACTTCGAGCGTGGAGAAATATCGACCCTCAATATATCGAGCCATCCGATCAAATTTTATATGAACAAAGAGTTAAACAAAATCGGTTCTTTTAATCTGGTTCAAGCCAACGAGGATATCGAGCCATGAGATATCGAGCCAACGAGTTTCAACTGTAATATATATATAAAGGGTTAATGGAGCGGAGTGGAGTGTATTGTGTGTCACTGTCAGTGTGTAAGAACCAGCCGCTCCGATGTGGAAATACTTGTACCATAAGTCATGGTTTTTAAGTTTATTGTTTAAAGTTCCATTTTCTAGTTGTTTTTACCTTAAAGGTGCACTCTCACAGATTGAACGTTAAAAAAGACAATTTTTTTGTCTTGGAATGAGGCAATTTTTGCGAAAATCCATGGAAACCAGTTATTTAAGACAGCTGACAAAAAATTAGATAGCAGATTTTTATATTTAAGTTTAAAAAGTAATGTTTTATGCATTTTTCTTAAACCATTAGTAACGGTTTAAGCCATAAAACATTAATTTTCAAACGGAAATATGGAAATCTACGATCTGATTTTTTGGCAGCAATCATATATCATTGGTTTGCAGATATTTATGCAAAAATTTGCTCTTTCCAAGACAAAAAATAAAAAAGTTGTAAAAATGGTATATCTGTGAGAGTGCAGCTTTAAATTTTATGATTTAATGACAACTGCCTTGAAATAGATACCTGATTTAAGCATTATGCCAATGCTTATAAATTTCTATTATATTTTACTGTGAAATAATGTAAATATATACATATAATTGATTGTGTTAGTTTAAATTTGCTTGATTTATCATTAACCTAATTATATATTATTTCATTTTTTTGTATTAACCCAATATTATGTCATATAATATATCTATGGGTATATAATACCAAGGTAAACACATGTATACAAATCACTTATTATTATGTATAGATAGTTTTTATTTCCATGTAACTCATTTACCTACATACATTTTGGAAAATGTGGTCCATTACAGATGAAACCCAGATGTATACATGGCCTGGATTTCCATATTATGCTGCCCAGAATAAAAGAGGATGCAGTCCAGATAAAAACATTGTATGGCTCAATAATCTTTACCAAACTTGGTAAAAAAAACTTTGTCATATTATGAGAAATCCCTGTTTTTTTTGTTAATTATGTTCATTCACAGTATATGCAATTCACCAAGCAACACAAGACTTAATGTCCACTTGACACATTTCTAGTATATTTGGCTTGTACATAAACATCACTTTTTCATAAGAGAATAAATCTCATGTAGGACATTTAGATTGCTCTAGAAATAATTGCCAAGATGTTTTGCATTTGAATCATGTTTAAAGCATACCCAACATTATTTGCATTTATTGTGTTCATGATTGTGTTGTATTCTTCCTTTTTAAGATGCATCAGATGAAGTCTTTGACTATCAAGAAAGGGATTTTGTAAGCTAGTACTGGACATGAAGACAGTCACTTGGAAATGATGATTGTGCAACAGCGGTTAAACATATGCAATACATCATATGGTAATTTCTTTTCACCTCAATGAATATTTAAGTGACCTACCCACAAATAAAGTGATTCTCTAATAGTTCCAATTTCCACTTTGATTTTGTAATCTGGTATTCTTCATTACTACTACCCGTAACTGGTATCTAAAAATAACATTATAATATTCATCAATAATATCATAAGACCATGTGAATATTCAGTAATATATATATGTAATCAATTTGTTTTTGTGTATGTGGTGTTTATATGTTGGAGTTTGTAGTTCATTGTCAGTGATTTTTTTATTGTGAAAAACTCCATTTTCCCCAAAATTAAAAAAAAATTACATTACATTCCGGGTTAAAATAGCAATGAATTTCTTGAAATATAAACAAAAACTTGACAAGTCTTACTCTTTCACAGCATAAGGTATGCATAAAAAAGTTGAAAAATGTATATTTGCCATTATATAAGCAATTTTGGCCTGATTTTGTATTTTTCCCAAAGTTGACTTTTTACCGAATTTGCGAGGTACATTGTACAGGCAGTAAAAAGAATTCATAAAAAAATCACTGATTGTTAAGTGTTTTTTATGAATGTTGTTCAAGTTTCCTCCTTGGGGTCAAAGTTGTCCCAACCAGAGTTCCCCTGTTACTGATAGACTTCTAGAACAAAAATTGATACACATTCAAATCAGGCAATGACTTCTGCAGTAATGTATGAATTCCTTAGAAACTGATGTCTAAACTAAAGGTATTTAGTTTCAAAGATTATCATGAAACAAGTTGTTACAACAATATAATAATCACCTTTTGGCAGGATGTTAAGCAAGGTTTTGCCTTGTTGAGGAAATCGTAGACCTCGTAGTACCCTTAAGGAACCCACTTGTCTAACTTAGTGACTACAATCCAAACTCACAATGTCTTCCTTAACAACCACTTTATAAGCAACCAAGGACATCCTTATCAAATACTTCATTTACAGCAGCCAATGACTTCCATAAAAAATGATGACTTCCTAAACAATCCTTGGCTTCTTTATCAACCAATGATTGCCTTAGCAACTACCTTCATCCATAGCAACAAATGAATCCCCATTCAACCAATGACTTCCTTAGCATCCAATTCCTTCCAACGCATCCATTAACTACCTTTATAGGCACCAATGCCTTATTTAGCAACCATTTTTTCCTGAGCAACAGCCAACATCCATAGCAACCAATTACTTCCTTAGTAATCATTTACTTCCATAGCAACATTCTGGTTCATTACCGTAACATCCATTGACCATGGGAACAACCAGCTTACCATAATTCTCATTTCTGTTAACAAAGAGCAGCCTTCTTTGAGGAGTCCTTATCAACCATCAAATAACACAGCAACCACTAACCTGCTAAGCAAATAGCAACACCTTTCATAACCAGTTGTTACCTGACTGACTTGTTCATGGTCATTTTAATCAGGTGACCAATTAAGGGCCATGCTGGCCCTTTTGTTTTGAATGTACATTTCCTTAGCTTATTCATTTAATTCAGCAAATGTATAAACATAGTGTACAATACTTTCAAGTTTTGTCATTATTATATATTATCAATGTTTTAATTTTCAAACAGGTGACCAGACAGGGAGGAAACTAGGGAAATGGTTATCCACCAACAGCCCAAGTGCTTGGTTGATAAGAGGAGCCACAGCATTAAACATTACTGCACAAAGTGGTGTGCTTTGCTAACACTTATGATTGTGATTTGATAAAAAAGCAATGAATGAACGCTCATTATTCATAACTATAACTAAAACATTGATGTCAAAAGTTGTCAATTTTCAACATATATAGTATTTGAGATCCTGATCTATAGTTGTGTGCAATGGATTATCAAAAAAACAAAAGAGTGGGCAACAAAATGAATAGCATAATGCACCAGTCAATTGTAACCACATCCCGCCCCCAGGTCCGGGGACTTTTGACTTTTGGTCCAGCCTACCCCAGGTTAAATTCCCTGAACTGATCCTGAACTAAAATCCCTGCCAAATTCCCCCCGCATCCAACATACCATAGGTAAGACAAAACCACCGCATTCACACCCAGTATACCCCCAGACAGGGGTGGTGGTGGTTACAATTGACATGTGCATTACCCACTACCCATTTACACCAGTAATTCATAATTCTATTTGATAGACATGCCTCTTGTCAAAGGTTTTGAAGGGTATGGACGTCAGAACTACCTGCCTATGGCCTTTCAAGATTTTATAACATTGTTAAACTAAAGAAATTATTATTAAGTTTATACTAGATCTTTGTTAAGAGTGACCCCTTTGATAATTCTGGAGAAAAACTATTAGGATTAGGTTCTGTATTTGTCCATAATTTGTCATATGACATGTAAGCAGGAGTTCATTCCTTCAAAGAATTGTGAATCTTATATAATTATGTATTTGACATTTTATGAATTTTATCACACTTGAACCTAGAGGCAGTTCAAATAAATACTGCTATGATTGAACCAATACTGAATAAGGGCAAGAATTCCAAACAAGACAGTATACATCTAGTATCATGTTTGTCTGATAATTTTGAAATCATAGTGATTAAATCTAAAAGGATGTTAAAGCTGCACTGTCACTGATTAAGAGTTTTCACATTTGCTTTGAAAAAAATAATTAAAATAGTCTGACTTTTGCATGAATGCCTTCAATCCAGTCATATAAGATAACTCTCAATGAAACAGAATTCAATTGTCTGAAAAACTGCCAAAATTTTCATTTCTTCTCAAGCATTACTAACCATTAAACATAGAGTTTTAAATGGTAATAGGAAAAACTGTGATTTTGTATGCAGTCTCATATAACTGTTATCAGACATGTGCACAAAAGTTTTTCATTCCAAGTTAAAAATAATAAAAATTCATTTATCTGTGAGAGTGCAGCATTAACAATGAAAACAATTATTAAAAATGGTATTTCCAACTGTGTATAATAATGCAACAACAATTTACTCTCTTCTAGCACATTGAATTACAAGTTCTGCCTTTTCAAAGAAAACGGGCATATGGGAAGTACCATCACTTCCAGCGATATTTTTGTTGTAGCTTTTTTTTATAAGAGACATTGGCAAAAACTGTTCATAGATTGTGTTTTAAGGTGTATGTTTTATAGACAGTACTCCAATTCTCTTTAATATATAATATGGTTGCTTCATTTAAGGCTTTTGTGTGTTTTAGGGCTGTTTCAGACCATTCCTGATATCGTATTTTCATATAAACCCTGCAATCATAATTGCATACCTCTTTGCAAAAGAATAATAAACATTCACGGAAATTAAACAGTAACGGAATTTTTCGAATTTTTCTCAACATAAGAAGAGACTTTTGTATTGTGGCCCAGCTAATGTTATTATATTGTTGACTAACATAAGCTTACAAGCAAATTAACAGGCAGAATAGATAAAGAAAAGATGAGCATGTAGTCTTGTTTTGCATACAGAAGTAAGGGGCTTAGCTAGCCCTTTATATGTGGATTCATAATTGCTAGGTGGGTCTCGGGGCATGCCCCCTCAGAATATTTTGAAAAACATGGTGCATTCTGGGCGTTCTGAGGTGCTTTATTTTGTACTGGAAAATAAAAATGACATTTAAAGGATCATGTAGTCAAGTACGCATACTGCAACTTTGGCTGATTTTTTTTATGTTTTTATCAGAATCCTGTGGATTCATCCGCATACTAGTGTTATATGCAGCTTCACGCCTGGTATCTCAGACAGACATTTTTAGGTTATATAGATGTTTGCAAGGCAAGGCTTGGCAAACCAAAGCGCCTGTCTCATTATATTGGTTTCAAAGTGCTTTTGCATGTTGTTTGCAATTGTGCATTTTGCGCGACTGGTAAATATCTGCAATATAAAAACTTAAAATTCATTGATGCCTAGGTGACCAAATTTCAAAAAATTTCATTTCATTTGTCAAACATTGTGCTCCAAAAGCACATTTCACAAAAGCATGTAGTTTCTTTACTTAAGGTCTATTATACTGTAATATAAAATATATTTGAAAACAGTAATTCTGGTAATTTTATTGCAAAATTTGACAAAGTAATTGGCAAAATGCAGAAATTTTCATTTTTTTCCTAACATATTTACCTAAAAATCATATTTTACAAAATACATAGTTTGTATATTTCAAGTATCTAATAATGTTATATAATATCTGTTTTAAAAAGTTATTTTGGTAATTTTATTGCAAAATTTGGCAGAGTTGATGCTAAGTCCAGAAATTCTCATTTTCATTTAACTTTTAAAACATTTTGCCCAAAAATTATATTTTGTACAATGTGATTGTATTATACTTATAGTATATTAAATGTGGTGTCTGATATAACACAAAACCAACAAAAAAAATCTAAGCATTTTTCTCCCATTTTTCATTTTCACTGGACAAAGAATAAATAGAGGTGATGAGGTGTTGAAACTCTGCTTCAACACCTCTCTATTCAAATAGAGAATAGTGCACGTCACCACCATGTATATAGACTATAACAGGGGTTCATATCTACAGATAGAGAATAGTCCACGCTACCACAATGTATATAGACTATAACAGAGGAGTTGAAGTAAAGTTTCAAAATCTACATTGCATAGAGAACAGAGGTGTTGAAGCACTGCTTCAACACCTCTGAGAATGAATAGAGTATAGCGCACGCTACCACAATGTATATAGACTATAACGGAGGAGTTGAAGTAAATCTTCATAATCTCTGGCTGTATACATTGCATAGAGAACAGGGGTGTTGAAGCACTGCTTCAACACCTCTGAGAATGAATATAGTGCATGCTACCACAATGTATATAGACTATAACAGAGGAGTTGAAGTAAATCTTCATAATCTCTGGCTGTATACATTGTATAGAGAACAGGGGTGTTGAAGCACTGCTTCAACACCTCTTGACAATGAATAGAGTATAGTGCACGCTTCCACAATGTATATAGACTATAACAGAGGAGTTGAAGTAAATCTTCAAAATCTCTGGCTGTATACATTGTATAGAGAACAGGGGTGTTGAAGCACTGCTTCAACACCTCTTGACAATGAATAGAGTATAGTGCACGCTTCCACAATGTATATAGACTATAACAGAGGAGTTGAAGTAAATCTTCAAAATCTCTGGCTGTATACATTGTATAGAGGACAGGGGTGTTGAAGCACTGCTTCAACACCTCTGAGAATGAATAGAATATATACCGTGCACAGTATATACTGGTATAGAATATAACACCAGTGTATGTACTGTCACGGTGTATCGAGCATATTCATATAGTGTATAGAGTCTATGCACTGTGTTGATATAAGATATCAATCTCAACTTGGTCTAAGCATTCTAGATTTAATATTTTTTTCTAGATTCAAATAATTCACTGTTTTTACCACAATTGATACAATTGTTTTAGTATACCAAAAAGAATGAATAAAGGTCAAAAACAATGGTTCTTATGGAGGATAACGAGTTCAATTTGAAAGAAATGTGCATTAAACACATAATTTCTACCTTCTCAGACGATAGTAGATCACAGTACAAATTTTAGCATTTACCAATCATTTTTATATTTTTGCGTTTTCAGCTATTAAATACACGGTTACAATCTTGTTATCAGTAATTAATGCTTTTCATAAATGTATTATTTAGTTAGCAGTTTAAGGTTTATCAGTTAAAATTTATGTTTGTAATACAAACCAGCGGAATTCCAACGCATCCCCTGGTCCCCCGCCGGGGGTCCATTTCCCCTGCAATTGATTTTTATTTTATTTTATTTTTTATAATTTGTAAAACAGCTTAAGGTTGACAGTGGAAAGCATCCATAATATTGTGAGTTTGAAATTCTGTGAAGGATCATGAAGACTAAGTCTTTAACCCTTAGGCTGCTGATGGCGATTCTAAAGGCTTTGCAAACAGCTTGGAACCAGACCAGACACCGAGTAACTCGGCGCCTGGTCAGGTTCCAAGCTGTTTGCCACTCAGTCAATATATCCCTAAAGTTTTAAGTAAATTGAAAGAAATTTAGAATAAACCAGACGACATTTTTGAGCAGACGACAATTTACCCATCATGCAAAGGTTTAAAGTAGTGCACGTTTCAGACGTATGTGCATTTGCTAAATAGGTTTTTAGATCAATACAGCATCATCTTAAAACAGAACGCCAATATGCGAACGTTCATAATATGTTCGTACATGAGCAATGTCGGTTACTATGTCAAGGTTATCATCGTGTGCATGTTTCAGCCGCACGTGCGCATTTGCTAAATAGGTTTTTCAAACCATTGAAGAAATTCAACCATAATATTAAAAAAAGGTCTTCTTAAATTGCTTCCCCTAATGTATTCCATTTATCCGCAATACTTATGATAAATTGATGTGTCATATAACAAATAGTAGGAAGTTTTATTGTAAATAAATGCATCGGTTAGATATAAAATGACGTGTTTTTTTATACTTTCATATGCAGATCTTGCCTTTGCTATGCTCGATGTTTGTATCTATGTTATATCCAGTTCTTATTACAATTTTGAATTTTCCTTTTACTTCTTTAAAAGTATATATTACTTGATATTTAGTAGTTTTTGCATTCTATAAATAGTCGCTATTTGACATTATTTCAAATGATACAAATAATAAAATTATGTATATAATTATCTCCGACTTTCTTAAGCAGGTGCAGCTGCATACTGCAATACGTACTGCGGTATTTACTTTGATAAGAAATATTGAAAACTCTTACACAATACATATAAACTAATTATATATGACAATATGAATACTACAAATTACTTTATTTCTATCTTTGCTAATCACATTTACTTATGCAGCTAAGTAGTTATTGTTAAAATAAGATTAGCAACAAAATACGACATTCGGAACTTCTCGGCCATTTTTATCGAAAACAACCTTGGATGTATGCCGGTACATCAGTTGAAGTAGTTCGTAAATTGATTAGTTATATCATTAATTAAATGTGTTTTAGAGTTGTATTTATTGATCTAAGTTTAAATTGTTTGCCAGTGAAGTGTATTATTTCAGACATAATTAAGATTCCCAAGAGTTAAGTGATAAAGTTTAACTGCTAAATAAATTTACTACGCGATCTACTTGCTGCGGACTTAAACGTACCGCTTTTTGAGTATGTAAACATTCCAAATACATCTGACAGAGGTTGTTTTCGATAAAAATGGCCGAGGTTTTCCGAATGCAAAATACGATTGTGTAAAAGAATAGGCGATAATTGTTATGTCGTACATCATTGGTTTAATGTAGTCACGCTAATCCAATAAGAGCGCAATATTTATGAACACGATGACTTCATAACTCCTTGTGCGTTATACAATATGAAGGTCAAGATATATCTATACAATAGAAATATGAATGTAAATATAACGTTCTTGCACCCTTGAACATGTTCACATTGCTACAATTCAAGCCCAAATAGCCTCAGTAGGGTTATTGTAAATTATGTCTAAGCAAAGTTTACTCTGAATCTGACAACAAACCAAAATGGGTTCGTATAAACCTCTAACATACAGTATTTAGTTCTTAATATGGTTAGAGATAAACATATTGTCATCAAGCAATTTCCGTGTTTCATTTCCGCCTTTTGAGGGTTTTCATCAAACATATTAAAGCTGCACTCGCACAGATTTATCGTTTTTACAACTATTTTTATTGTTTGTCTTGGAATGTGCAATTTTTTTGTGTAAATATCTGCAAACCAGTGATATAAGTCTGCTGACAAAATATAAGATAGCAGATGTTCATATTTCCGTTCGAAAACCAATGTCTAATGGCTTAAGGCGTTACTAACGGTTTAAGAAAAATGCAGGAAACATCATTTTTTGAACTTAAATAGAAACATATGTGACTAATCTTTTTGTCAGCAGTCTTATATGACTGGTTTCCATGCATTTTCGCCTCAATTGGCTCGTTCCAAGATAAAAACAATAAAAACAGTTGTTAAAACGTTCAATCTGTGAGAGTGCAGCTTTAAAGAGAATAATGACGTGAAGTGGATTTTCCTAACAGACGACATGGCCTTAAATGCTGTCTGTTTATTCCTGTGACTTCCAAATAAAAATGTTTCTCAAAGATTTAGGTCAAGTTCAACCAGGACAACATTGATTTTTTTTTCGTATAGCTGTCTTTGTCCAAGCTGTTTTTGCTCTAGCTAGTAGGTAAAAAATATGTACAAATCTCAATGTTTTAGCTTATTAAATTAAAAGATTTCTATGAAAAGTGACCTGTATGGTGGTAGGTGATGGTGTCCCCTATCATACCTTTTAGGTGGTTCACCACCAAGCTTCGCTAGTGAGTACCAGACCCAGGCGGAGAACGTATTTAGTGTCGTTTTGAGTGAGTTTTGGCATACTTTGAAAATGCTTGAAATGAGTTAACGTGTTTTCTTAGTATGGTGACCTTTGTGGGGTAATAGGCGTTCGTGTACCCTACCGATGTAGTCAAATACAAATTTCATACTCTCGCTTGGAGATCAATGCAGCCAAGTACATGTGTCACATTCACGCTTAGAGGTAAATGATGCCAAGTTCATGTGTCACACTCACGCTTAGAGGTAAATGATGCCAAGTACATGTGTCACACTCACGCTTAAAGGTAAATAATGCCAAGTACATGTGTCACACTCACGCTTAGAGATAAATGATGCAAAGTGAGGTAAATGATGCCAAGTATATGTGTCACACTCGCACTTAGAGGTAAATGATGTCAAGTACATGTGTCACACTCACGCTTAGAGGTAAATGATGCCAAGTACATGTGTCACATTCACGCTTAGAGGTAAATGATGCCAAGTACATGTGTCACACTCACGCTTAGAGGTAAATGATGCCAAGTACATGTGTCACACTCACGCTTAGAGGTAAATGATGCCAAGTACATGTGTCACACTCACGCTTAGAGGTAAATGATGCAAAGTGAGGTAAATGATGCCAAGTACATGTGTCACACTCACGCTTAGAGGTAAATGATGCCAAATACAAATAGCATATTCGTACTGAAATATCAATGTAGCCCAATTAAGATGTCATACCCGCGCTTAAAAATCAATGTAGCCCAATACAAGTGTCAAACTCACGCTAGGAGATTAATGTAGCCCAATACAAGTGTCAAACTCACGCTTAGAGATTAATATAGCCCAATACAAGTGTCAAACTCACGCTTAGAGATTAATGTAGCCCAATACAAGTGTCAAACTCACGCTTAGAGATTAATATAGCCCAATATAAGTGTCAAACTCACGCTTAGAGATTAATGTAGCCCAATACAAGGGTCAAACTCACGCTTAGAGATTAATGTAGCCCAATACAAGGGTCAAACTCACGCTTAGAGATTAATATAGCCCAATACAAGGGTCAAACTCACGCCAAGAGATTAATATAGCCCAATATAAGTGTCAAACTCACGCTTAGAAATTAATGTAGCCCAATACAAGGGTCAAACTCACGCTTAGAGATTAATGTAGCCCAATACAAGTGTCAAACTCACGCTTAGAAATTAATGTAGCCCAATACAAGTGTCAAACTCACGCTTAGAGATTAATGTAGCCCAATATAAGTGTCAAACTCACGCTTAGAAATTAATGTAGCCCAATATAAGTGTCAAACTCACGCTTAGAGATTAATGTAGCCCAATACAAGTGTCAAACTCACGCTTAGAAATTAATGTAGCCCAATACAAGTGTCAAACTCACGCTTAGAGATTAATGTAGCCCAATATAAGTGTCAAACTCACGCTTAGAAATTAATGTAGCCCAATACAAGTGTCAAACTCACGCTTAGAAATTAATGTAGCCCAATACAAGTGTCAAACTCACGCTTAGAAATTAATGTAGCCCAATACAAGTGTCAAACTCACGCTTAGAAATTAATGTAGCCCAATACAAGTGTCAAACTCACGCTTAGAAATTAATGTAGCCCAATACAAGTGTCAAACTCACGCTAGGAGATTAATGTAGCCCAATACAAGTGTCAAACTCACGCTTAGAAATTAATGTAGCCCAATACAAGTGTCAAACTCACGCTTAGAAATTAATGTAGCCCAATACAAGTGTCAAACTCACGCTTAGAAATTAATGTAGCCCAATACAAGTGTCAAACTCACGCTTAGAAATTAATGTAGCCCAATACAAGTGTCAAACTCACGCTTAGAGATTAATGTAGCCCAATACAAGTGTCAAACTCACGCTTAGAGATTAATGTAGCCCAATACAAGTGTCAAACTCACGCTTAGAAATTAATGTAGCCCAATACAAGTGTCAAACTCACGCTAGGAGATTAATGTAGCCCAATACAAGTGTCAAACTCACGCTTAGAAATTAATGTAGCCCAATACAAGTGTCAAACTCACGCTTAGAGATTAATATAGCCCAATATAAGTGTCAAACTCACGCTTAGAGATTAATGTAGCCCAATTTATATGTCATACTCACTCTAAGAATTCAATGCATTAAAAAAATGTCATCATCCCGCTTTGAGATCGATGTAGCCCAATACAAGTAGCATACTATCGGTAACATATCAATGTAGCCCTAAAATACGCTTAACGAGGTGCCAAGTATACCATGTATTACCTCGTTTACTGATGGTTACCATATGACCAATTGATTTCTTGAAGGTAAAGAATTGACTTACAAAATGGTAACGAAATAACCAAGATTCAGCGGTTACGAAATGGAAAGGTTACGAAATGACCAGATCCCAAAAAATGTCATAATCTCGATTAGAGATAAATGTACCCAAATCAAAATGCCATAGTCTCGCTTTAAGATTAATGATGCCAATACAAATGTCATTCTGTCGAGACGAGTTCGATGTAGCCTAATACAAATGTCTTTCTGTCGAGACGAGTTCGATGTAGCCTAATACAAATGCCATACTCTCGCTGAGAGATCGATGTAGCCCAATACAAATGTCATACATTTGCTTCGAGATCGATGTAGCCCAATACAAATGTCATACATTTGCTTAGAGATCGATGTAGCCTAATACAAATGTCATACATTCGCTTAGAGATCGATGTAGCCCAATAAAATGTCAAACATTCGCTTAGAGGTTGATGTAGCCCAATACAAATGTCATACGTTCGCTTAGAGATTGATGTAGCCCAATACAAATGTCATACTCTCGCTTAGAGATCGATGTAGCCCAATACAAATGTCATACTCCCGCTTAGAGATCGATGTAGCCCAATACAAATGTCATACTCTCGCTTAGAGATCGATGTAGCCCAATACAAATGTCATACTCTCGCTTAGAGATCGATGTAGCCCAATACAAATGTCATACTCTCGCTAAGAGATCGATGTAGCCCAATACAAATGTCAAACTCTCGCTTAGAGATCGATGTAGCCCAATACAAATGTCATACTCTCGCTTAGAGATCGATGTAGCCCAATACAAATGTCATACTCTCGCTTAGAGATCGATGTAGCCCAATACAAATGTCATACTCTCGCTTAGAGATCGATGTAGCCCAATACAAATGTCATACTCTCGCTTAGAGATCGATGTAGCCCAATACAAATTCCATACGTTCGCTTAGAGATCGATGTAGCCCAATACAAATTCCATACGTTCGCTTAGAGATCGATGTAGCCCAATACAAATGTCATACTCTCGCTTAGAGATCGATGTAGCCCAATACAAATGTCATACTCTCGCTTAGAGATCGATGTAGCCCAATACAAATGCCCTACTCCCACTAAGAGATCAATGTACCCCAATACAAATGCCCTACTCCCACTAAGAGATCAATCTACCCCAATACAAATGCCCTAATCCCACTAATAGATCAATGTACCCCAATACAAATGCCCTAATCCCACTAAGAGATCAATGTACCCAAATACAAATGCCCTACTCCCACTAAGAGATCAATGTACCCCAATACAAATGCCCTACGCCCACTTAGAGATCAATGTACCCCAATACAAATGCCCTACGCCATGTTGATTCGAAATTTTCCACTATTCATGTACTTTCAAACTTAGCTTATCCCTGTAGTTTAGAGAAGACGTTTGTCACTCTTGTTATCATCATGTTTTCTGCTCAAAAGACAAGGACACACTTGCAGTGTTATGTTGTTTAGTAATAGCCAAAGCATGTGACAACTTTCCCAATGAATGGGATTTTTCTTTTCAAATCATCAAAACAAATGTTCTCCGTTTATCTGCAAAAGCCCAATCGGGGGCATTTGTCAAGTTTCTGCGATGGTTTGTTTGTACTTCGACAAAGACATATAAAGCGACAGCATCAAATGTATTTGGTTTTATTGACAAACTTTACACACTGAGTCAAAGTTATAATCCAATTTTTTAATACGTAATCAAATTGCCATCTCAATATTACAAAATGCAAAGCTGATCTACACTCTTTTGTTAAATTACAACATCAAAAAGACTACTTAGCTCACAGGAATTCTCTGATAAGAAGCTGTCATAATTTTATAACTTTATAGAAGAAGAATTAAGGTTTATTAACAATAAATGCAGTTGCTATAAGCTATCAAATCGCTCAAAGGAATTTTGTTGAAATTACATCATAGACTATTGTAATGTGTGAAAACGACGAAATTTTTTAATATGTCATGGTAAATCCAGTCGGAGTCCATGCAACAAAACATAGCTGTTTCTTTGTAATAAGTAAATCTCTGTAATAACTTGTATTGTTTTTGCTAAGAAAAACAGTTGTTTATTTGTAAATCTCTGGTATATCTTATGTTTATCTGAGGATGGAAATGGTAAATTCCAAAGTTTGAACAGCAATCTAATCCTGGTCCATTGCCTCTGGTTCATCTTTCTTCTCCTTCGACTTCTGGTTGGCCTGCATCGCCTTGACAAATGCCTCCAAGTCTGAAATGATACAAAATTCTCAAGCCATGAATCAAGTTAAGGTCTAGAAAAAATACTGAATAAGCTATTGCTCTCTAATTATTTTAATAAAGGTGTCTAAATTTTAAACCATGTGAGATTGACTGAAACAAACTATTCACAATGTTGATCACAAGAGTGGCAAACTGTCACAAGATATGCCCATCGAAAGTATGCTTCCCTGTCATTTGCATAACACTTTGCTGTCATATGAATAACAAAGTGTGTAATTTAAGCGATTCAAGGGCCATAACTCTCCAGTGACTAAGGAAACATTGCAGGTTATTAAACCTGGCCGAGGTATAATAAGTATACACATGTTGTCTGCCTTTGGTAATGATTTAAAAACAATTGCACGATTTACAACACTGACAACATAAAATATGACGTGTTATTAAAGCAATTCAAGAGCTGTAACATTTAACCCTTTGCATGCTGGGTAAATTGTCGTCTGCTCAAAAATGTCGTCTGGTTTATTCTTAATTTCTTTCAATTTACTTAAAACTTTGGGGATATATTGACTGAGTGGCAAACAGCTTGGAATCTGACCAGGCGCCGAGTTACTCGGCGTCTGGTCTGGTTCCAAGCTGTTTGCAAAGCCTTTAAAATCGCCATCAGCAGCTTATGGGTTAAGTGAATGCCACGACTTGGCTTGTTATGGAAACTTGGTCAAGATATTTTGCCCATACACATGTTTGGTGATGAATGGATATAAGCTTCTTGGGGTACTTTGAGGACAGCTTAATGGACAATCTATCAATAAATTAATCTATAATACAGGCGCATATTTATATGACAGGCGTAAATCTACTACAGAACAGAGACATCAAAATCATTTATTTACCTCCTTGCGCAGCGGCATTTGCCACATCTTCGCCGAGTCCAAATTGGGTCATCAGGGGGCCCAGCTGTCCCGACTGCAAGGCTGAGCTGAATGAGGACAGTGCCTGTTTGAACTGGGGTGAGGCGATGGTGGAACGCAGCTCTGCCTCAGATTTGGGCAGGACTTCGCCCTCAGGGAGGTACTTGATTAGGCGTTGTTGGACATCCGCATTGGCCAGGATGGGAACCATTGACTCCGGTTCCAGGGCTTGGGACAGGTCTATGGCTAAAAGTTAGGGAAATTTTTAAAAATGTGGTTTCATATCACAACATTGGTTTAAAAGC
Organism: Mya arenaria; assembly: GCF_026914265.1. Lineage (NCBI taxonomy): Eukaryota > Metazoa > Mollusca > Bivalvia > Myida > Myidae > Mya > Mya arenaria. The sequence goes on along the minus strand of NC_069131.1, from coordinate 51,205,625 downwards.
CATAAATATCACATTTTACAACAACATTCCTAAATATCAGATCTAGGGACAATTAAAATATTACAAAATAATCTAAAATGTCACTTTTGTGATATGTGAAATCATAATATGAACAAATCACCTGTATCTTACTTTCACTTTGTTTCTCAAATTTCACATTAGCATACTTAACAGTACAATCAAAAGATATATATTTATCTACAGTCAAACCCCGTTGGCTCGAACTTGAGGAAAATTCCTCATTGGTTCAAACTCGATGTAAACGACCGATTTCAATGCTCACTGAAGGTAATCATTTCGGCTTGACTTAAATTTTCCGAGGCTCGAGGTCTTTTCATGGGTCCAAGCCAACAGGTTCCACAGTAATTTTCAATACTTGCTAATTTTCTTTCCAAACAAAAACTACTTTTTATTTAAGCGATTTTCTACATTTTCATTATCAGTGCAATAATAAAACATATATTAAATTGGTCCACTTACCACCTTTCTCTGCAGGAACTGTAACAGAAAGAAAACAGTATAATAACAAAAGGCAGAAACCAACTGAAACATCTCAAACAATCCCATAGCAGCATTAACCTGGTCTCATTATCTTACTTTTGTTCATTTGTCAAGATAATAAATACCAAATACAGCCAAGAAGGTAAATAAAGTATTACTATCCATTCCAAAAAACAACAACCAATTTCTAATGAAAGTACGAAAGAAACTAAAAACTTTGCTTTCAAAAATGTTGTTAAAAGCTTGTTTAAAAGAATCAAAAATTGCTCAATCTTATTAAAGGGTATCAAAATAGCTTAAGGCTAGATCAAGGGAATGAAAATAGCCCTTGACTAAATTAAAAAAATCAAAAAAGCTCAAGCTTGTTCAAAAGAACAAAAATAGCTTAAAGCTTGTTTAAAAGAATTAAAATAGATCAAGCATGTTCAAAAGAATCCGAGCTCAAGGCTTGTTCAAAAGAATCAGAGCTCAAGTCTTGTTCAAAAGAATCCGAGCTCAAGGCTTGTTCAAAAGAATCCGAGCTCAAGGCTTGTTCAAAAGAATCAGAGCTCAAGGCTTGTTCAAAAGAATCAAAATAGCTCAAGCTTGTTCAAAAGAATCAGAGTTCAAGCTTGTTTAAAAGAATCAAAATAGCTCAAGCTTGTTCAAAAGAATCAGAGCTCAAGGCTTGTTCAAAAGAAACAAAATTGCTCAAGGCTTGTTCAAAAGAATCAAAATAGCTCAAGGCTTGTTCAAAAGAAACAAAATAGCTCAAGGCTTGTTTAAAAGTATCAAAATAGCTCAAGGCTTGTTCAAAAGGATCAAAATAGCTTAAGGCTTGTTCAAAAGAAACAAAATAGCTCAAGGCTTGTTCAAAAGGATCAAAATAGCTTAAGGCTTGTTCAAAAGAAACAAAATAGCTCAAGGCTTGTTCAAAAGGATCAAAATAGCTCAAGGCTTGTTCAAAAGGATCAAAATAGCTTAAGGCTTGTTCAAAAGAAACAAAATAGCTCAAGGCTTGTTCAAAAGGATCAAAATAGCTCAAGGCTTGTTCAAAAGAAACAAAATAGCTCAAGGCTTGTTCAAAAGAATCAAAATAGCTCAAGGCTTGTTCAAAAGAAACAAAATAGCTCAAGGCTTGTTCAAAAGGATCAAAATAGCTCAAGGCTTGTTCAAAAGGATCAAAATAGCTCAAGGCTTGTTCAAACGAATCAAAATAGCTTAAGCTGGGCTAAAAAGAATCAAAGAAAAACATTCAATACAAATCAGAGTAAAACTACTACGCACCAGTCATGTTGGAGAGTATATTCTGAAGGTCACTCAGCTGAATTGCTGGCTTGCTGCTGCCACTGCTTGCCTGAGCTGGGGCGCTACTGGTACCACCTGTTGGGGAACAAAATTTTAAGATTAGGATTAGCCACTGCAGAAGGTCTTTTTCTAGGCATTTTGTGGTATAACTATTTCTGCAATGCATACAGTGAGGGAAATGGCATTGCTCTTTGGCACTTTGATCATCAGCAGGGCATTTCAGAGACACATTCAATGCATCGCAGCAACCCAATGAGTAATTTAAGAGACCCTTTTAATTGCATTTCTATAACACATTTTGGGCTTTTGCGAGCCACAAGACCACAACATTATTTTTGTCTGGGCTTTATAAGGCTGTATTTTTATCTGAAAGTCTTATTTTAGTGATTTTTTCAATGGTGTATACAAAATGTCTTACCAGTAGGAGCAGCTGTTGTGGTAGTCTGTGAGGGTAGAGCAGCTGCTGTCACTGGGCGTTGCTGGGTGGGGGTCTCTGATGACCCGCCTCTTGTCCCTGGGGACGATTGCACCCTCAGAGGTCTATCAAAAGAATGGGTTAAGAGCAATCAAATACCTGCAGGGCTCTTTTTCAGCTCTAGGAAAATGGGGCTAGGGCTCCATCAAAAAAAAAATCCCCAAAAAGGGAATTCCATTTAAAACAAACAGTTATTATTCTAATATATATCTGTAAATGAATTGTTGTGTCATTTAGTCAGTCACATTCAATCTGTAATACCTGGATTCTAGAGACAGTATATTGCAGGCAAAAACATGCATTAACAATAGACTTGGTCATGACTGACGGTAAACATCAAAGACTGGATTGATCTTACAAGAGTTCAACATTTTTTGATTCTTAGCAAATGTACTGGAATGCCATTGCAAAGAATTATCAAGACCAAAATAGGTTGCAGATGTACTTACGGTTCAGAGGCCGTTGACTGGGCACTACCAGGACGCCCCATAAGGGCAGACAATCCTCCACCAGGCCCACCCATACCTCCTGTAATACATAACAAAGGTCTTCATTGAACATAGGTATTAGTAATAAGTGAATAATGGCCATAATGTAGTACCGGAGAGCATTCATCAAGAATCCTTAGAATTTTCAACCTAGGAACAAATCACTTAAGAGCTGCACTCTCACGGATTGAAATTTAGGCAATTTTGTTTTACTTTATGTCTTACGAGCTCATTTTTGCGAAACCAGTGATATAAGACTGCTGACAAAAAATCAAATGATAGGTTTTTATATTTATGTTAAAAAATTAAACAGTCTTTTGTCAGCAGTCTTATATCACCGGTTTTCAGATATTTTTGCAAAAACTGGCTCATTCCAAGACAAAAAAATTGTCAAAACGGTAAATCTCTGGGAGTGCAGCTTTAAAAGGTTTATGACAAATGGGCCCCAGATGGTTTCATAATAATAATTATAGCGTAATATTGTTTTGAAGATAAAAAAAATCAAAACCATTAAAATTATGATAATAAAATGACTGGTCTCATTATGTAACTTTCTAAGTGTCAGAGGAAAATAAGTCTACTAAATCACTTAAACCAAAGAAAAATATTAAGTGCTACAACTTTCTGCTATAATTTTACTTAAAACAAAGTAACAGTAAGTCTTACCAAGGAGTTGCATGAGCTGCTGCTGGCTCATCCCTCCCAGGATGCTCTGGATGTCAGAGTCACCTGAAAAACGAACAGATGAGGATAACAAATTCATACAAGAATTACCAATATTTGATAAATGTAAGTTAAGGTGTATTTTTCAGTCATGACAATATAAGTATGAGACACTCTTGAAATATTTTATTTAAATACAGTATTATATGAAACAAAGCAATGATTGTAATTGTACTGGTAGAGATCTGTGTATGTGTGAGCAGCAATTGTATTATATTGTATTGTACTGAATAATGTTGGTTAATATTCAGGGCTTTTTCTGCCCAATTTGGGAAAAAGACCCTAGACATTTTGGGAAATTTTGCGTCGTGAAAATGCCGAAATTGGGAAATTTTACAGTTAAAAGAAATAGCTGTCTAGTTTCCAGCGAATTAGGAAATGTTTTTTTATTAGTTTATTTCTCTTTAAAAGACCCAAAATGGCTGAAATATCAATCCTTGGGTGTAAATATTTATTGCAATAAATCGATCATGACAGATAATATTTCATACAGATATCTGAATGTGATGAAAATCAATGATTTCCGATTTCAATTATCAAAAAAACTTTACATCACATAATTGATATGATGCTGAAAATGATCCAGTACATGTAAAAAGACTGTAAAAAAAAAAAAAAAAAAAAATTTATTTTTTTTTTTAATTTTGATTGGGATTTTTTTCTGAAGATTGGGAAAAATATCTTGTATTTTGCTTTGGGAATGGGTCCGATAGTCGGACCCGTGGGTACTATAGAAAAAGCCCTGATATTGTATAATAAAAAAAAAAAAAAAAATGGAAATGATATACATCCTCATTTCTAAAGTAACACATTATTATTTAAGTGGTGAGCAGCAATTTAACAAACATGGAAATTATGTATTCAGACACAAGGAGTTAAAACCAAAAGAAAATCTAAAGGTTATAATATTCTTATCTAAATCCATAAGCCACTGCTTGCTAAGGTTTGCAAACTCAGAAGGCTGGATCCATGGGTTGAGAGGATGATTATAATCTACCAATATCCATGATGCTATCTTACTTAAGCCAAGATCGGCAAGTTCAAAGGGCAGCCCATCCCCGCCACCCCCTCCGCTGGATAATTGCTTTCAAATAATCATTAACAATTTATCTTAGCATAGCCAAACTTAAGACATACCCAGGTTGGCAAGTTCAGATGGCAGTCCACTACCACCACCACCACCTCTGCTAGATCCAGGAGTGGGTGGGTTGTTCAGATAGTCATTCACTTTCTTTGAGTATTCCTCATCTTTGTCAGACTTGGGCTCCTGTAATTAAAGTTTACACATACAACATCATGTTTTATTGAACTTTAATTTATTACCATATATTGTGATATTTCTTGATCCTGTGATATGAATATAGTTATGTCTGAATTTAGAATAGGTTTGATATGATTCATTACTTTGAATTAATGATTTGAAATTGTACATGTATCAGTATGTGTTTGATTCCTTCATACGCTAATCAACCTAGTGAGGCTAGGGTGTATCACAAGGGTGCTTAATAATGAGTCTGGTAGCACCCTTCTACCCTCTTGGAGAATAGCGTAAGCACCATTATGCCTTTATATAATTTAATAAATTAAAAACAAGAATATTATTTAATAAGCCTTTAGGCTTATACTATGATTATAAATAATATGAAATACATACAAATGTTACATATTTGGAAGTTGAAACCTAAAATTACTTTAATAAAAACAATTTATAACATTTTCTGTCAAATAAATAACATTCAGGTTCTTCATAACCTTATACACATTTCATGAGCCCTTTTCTAACTTTATCAGATCTTCCATACACAAAGCAGCACATCTTTCCCATTTTTTTCTTTTCTTAGAGCAAATTTGCTGTTCATACCTACAGAAATCAAATTTTGCTGTTCATAAGTACAGAAATACTGAGCTTAAAACTAGAAATGTGTCCATAGGACACGGATGCCCACACTTCGATTTTTTGTCACAGAAAATAAGCCATAATGATTATTCAGGATAATCTGAGGGCCCTAACTCCTAAATGATTAAGGCGATTTCCATGGCTATCGAACTTGATCAAGATATTATGGTCACAAACATGTGTTAAAAGTTTGGTGAGGATTGGACAAACAGTTTTCAAGAATTAGATCGGAAACAATCTTCGGGACGTATTTTTCAAGTCTTTTTTTGCAAATAAAGGGCCGTAACCCCTAAATGACAAAAGCGATTTCCATGGCTATCGAACTTGATCAAGATATTATGGTCACAATCATGTATGTAAAGTTTGGTGAGGATTGGACACATACTTTTCAAGAATTAGATTGGAAACATATATTTTTGAAGTATTTTTGGCAAAAAAGGGCCGTAACTCCTAAATGACTAGAGCGATTTACATGACTATCGAACTTGATCAAGATATTATGGTCACAAACATGTGTTTAAAGTTTGGTGAGGATTGGACAAACGGTTTTCAAGAATTAGATCGGAAACAATCTTCGGGAATTTTTGGCAAAAAAGGGCCGTAACTCCTAAATGACTAAAGCGATTTCCATGACTATCGAACTTGATCAAGATATTATGGTCACAAACATGTGTTTAAAGTTTGGTGAGGATTGGACAAACGGTTTTCAAGAATTAGATCGGAAACAATCTTCGGGACGTACGTACGTACGGACAGACGTACGTACGGACAAGGGCAACCCTATATGCCGCCACTTTGTGGGGGCATAAAAAGTAAATTACCTGCATCCAGAAGAAGAATTTCCTAGTGGAGGATTTAAACTTGAGAACAAACACCCTTCCAGTCGTACACTGTTTCACATGCTTGAACTCGATGTCATCAGGGAAGATGATCAGATCCTGCAAATCAAACACAGTCTTAAACCTATCTGTAATTGCAATGGTTCCCTTATATATATATATCTCAATGCATGATACCAGAAATAAACTATTAGCTGCCTGGGATGGAGACTGCCAGGGACGGAGTATAGAAAAACACCACTCCTTTAACAGAAACTATCTGTTGATTAAATTTAAATGAATAAACAAATTATTGTCATGTTTTGTTTTTCATTAAAATGTATCAACAGATTGTTTCTGTTTTAAGTGTGTGCTGGTTTTTTTTTTGTTATTTAACTTTGTAAACATATAAAAACACTGTCCTAGTTTTTCATCTTTGCAATGATTAAATATGCTTTAAATATACAACTTTATATTAAATACAGCAATAAGTAAAACATAAATCAAATCGAAAATAATCGAATCAACATGTTTGATATCAGAATCAAATCGAAATTGAGCTTAAAGTGAATCGTTGCAGCTCTAGTTTCAGAACACTGGGTGTCGAATAAGCTCAGCACTAGCAGATTTAGAGGGGGTGCAACTGCCCCATCTTAAATTGTCAAGAAGTAATTGTACTTTTTATATCAATATGGGAGAAAATATAGTACTAAAAATACCCTCATTATGCAACATTTCCAACTACAAATCCAGGGTTCGAATTTAGACTCGCATACTCGCAAAATGCGAGCAACATTTGGAAATTGTGAGTGACTTTTATTCAAGCTCGCAAAATTCTGCGAGTGGCTTTTTCTAGACCACAAAATGTTAAAAGGAAAGTAGAATAAACATGAACTTAATTCTGCTATGTAGTCGAGTGTAAACAGCCTATAAGTGGCATGTTTACACTACCGATATAAAGAAGACAGTACGGAGTCACGCTCTAGTAGGTTTTCAAAAATAGAACAAATACGGAAAAGGCCGAGTTTTATCTCGAATCTTTCTGGGATGCTCCGAGGCGTGCATAATAGTAAATACGAATGACGTAATCACCTTACCTAGCTCAATCATTGGCTAAATTTAGCGCTTTTGCGCACTATATGTAAACCCCATCATCCTGTCAAAATGAATAGACTTCGTTGATCGATATATTTCATGGTCCAAAGTATCCACGCTACATTTACTGTTGCTTTTTTATTTTAGATTTATTATTTCATTGTTTTTAATACTTATAGACTTAATGAAATCTGTAGCATGCTTGTCGAATGGGTATTAAATTACCCGATGGCGAGGGTAAATATACAAAGTGAACAATGTCAAATTATTGGACAGCTTTATCAAAAAGCTGCCAGCATCAGACGAGTCTTTCCATACCCCCCAAATAGAATAAGCCATCAACAAGTTCTAGTAGTCGAGTCACTCAAGATTGATACTTTTTAATATTCATAATATGTCTTAGGTGTTAATTTCTACTTTAATTAGACAATATTATAAGGGAATAAAGCAAATAATAAAATTGCAAGTTGATTCATTTTGCGAGTTGCCTCAAAATGCACTCACAAAATTTTGCGAGTGCTCCTCAAAGTTAAATTCGAACCCTGAAATCATTATTTTTTCTTAAGGGAGTAATCCCACATCACCATGCATGGTTTATGCCATACACTTTCAGTTCTGAGGGAGGGGCGCATGTCAAATTAAAAAGGTTGCACCACTAAAGTAACGCCCCCGCCCCCCTCTAATTTCAATTCATGGGTCCGCCCCTGCTCAGTTCGTAGAGTGTCATGTTAATGTTTCATTAGTTTTAAGTTCGAGACCAACAACGGGTGCACTTTCCACAAAGGCTTTATTTTTTTTTTATAATCAATAACATTCATGATGACATTTGCAAAATTGCTTACATCTTCCACACTTCCGGTTGTACGGTCCTTCCAACAGAAGTGCATCAGCGAGTCGTCCGACTGGTGAACGTACACCATTCCCTTCCTCTTGTCAGGATGAACCATTTTACCCTTCATGTGCATCTTGCCAGCTCGAAATTCTACCAAATGTTTGCTCTGAGAGCGACCGGTTGAGCCACCAAATAATGCACCTGACGCCATTTTAATTGTTTCGGCAATTGAACCGAAAGAAATTGTACCGACAAATTATTTGGGTGGTGCTAAAGCCCGGTAGCCGGTGTCGCCCGGTGTCCGGAATCACTTTCCGATACCGGATTTTGTTGATAACTGGCAAGGTGATAAAAAAATTCTGTACTGTACTGTAAAATGTCAGTTGTAGAAGAGACGATTGAATTATCTATCTGTCGGCAAAATATTTAAAAAACAAACAAATGCCAATTACGTTTACTATTTTCTTGAAACCTAACAATATCATAATATAAAAACAATATACACCGTTCAATACGTTCAATTACTGTACGAAAAACCGAATTACCGGAAACACTTCAGTTTTAATAAGTATATGTATGGGACCAAATTAATCCTACTCCAATATATATATATATATATATATATATATATATATATATATATATATATATATATATATATATATATATATATATATATGTGTGTGTATAGTATTGTGTATAATGTGTGAGGGGGCGGATGAGGGTTTTTTTTTACAATAGTGTGTGTGAGGGGAAATAATATGGGGGATGGGATGGGGAAGCGGGAGTTAGTGGCCAAAAAAGAGTCTTAAAGGCAAAGTTTAGATCTGCTATAAATGACCCCCCCCCCCCATACAATGTATGTTTAGTGCACAACTTCTATTGCTGACTGCTGTCTATCAAATATAAGATCTGAGTGTCCTGCTGTGCAGTTTTTTAAGTTTATTACAGAAATGAACAAATGATCACGTCTTATATTTTTTTGGTTTGCCTTTTTTTAAATAATAATGAAATTATTATTACAATGCTTTAAAATAATGTTATATGTTATATATAATAGCCCATGAATAGAATTATACATAATGCTTCTCAATTTGGATATTACATTTAAAGTGAATTGAACTATATCAGTTAAATGTATACATAAATATCTTTATATTATATACAAATATTATATAAAATGTTTATTTTTCATATTATTATATACATTTATTTAATTATGCATATTGAATATATAAGAATGATATATATATATATATATATATATATATATATATATATTAGTGAGGCAATGAGATTATCTACTCTAAGAGTTCAAAATGTGTTTGAAAGACTGCTTTTCATTGGCTAAAGGCAATCGGCAGTGTTTGCCGACTCTAAGCGAATCTATGAATAGAAAACGGAAAAAAATAGTAAACGTCTCTGATTGGCTGCGAAAAAAATGCGGACTATTATTATTATTATTATTATTATTATTATTATGCCAATAAAATGTATATTCGACATAGTTTGATATATACAGCAATCAAATGAGGATGTTCTTTCCACTCATGAAGTCTACGCGTTCATGTTAACCAGCGTTTATTTATCTATTTGGTATGTAATGATGCGTTCCACTAGAAACAAGCTATACATTCAGGTAAAAATATCAGGCTATGTTGCAATAAATCTGTTCAGCGACCGTGATGAGCGTTCAAAGTCAAACCCATGCGCCATAGGCGGAGTTTGAAAGAAATTCACCAAGTAATAATGTTATCTTCGTAAAGGTATTCGACCATCTTTGAGAGCGTTCAGTTATGACAGGATGGATTTTCTATCATAAGTCAAAAATATTTTGTATTATCTGTATAATAACTGAAAATTTAACATATTAACCAGACGATAAACAGAAAATAATTCATCCTGTCATACCCAGGCTACATCCATTCGTATCACCAGAGGTTTGATAATGCATAGCATTATCACTCTGGTGTACGCGAATGGACTATCGGGAAGTAGATCATCGTGGTGTAATTACTGATAGGTAACTGTAAGGGACCAATATTGATAAGCTGACCGGATGACCATAACGATCATGAGGCATGTATTGTAGATGATTAAAAATATATGCGATAAGTATTTGATTTTATTGTTTTCGTGTTCCATTTCCATTTTGACCTAGTTTTAAATTATGTTTATTGTTCGTGGTGGATGCATTTGAAATAGGAAATGGTGTGGGGTTTTTCTCGTTTTTTTCATCACATAATCACTAGAGTATTTGTATTTGGTTTATCAGGCAAAATCTCTGAAATTCTTCTTTTCTGAAACCGCATGTAACAGACATTACATATTTGGCATGCAACATTATGTAGTGGTTCTTCTCCAAATGTGTTCAACTTATTCACCCTAGGGTCAAATCCATATGGCTTGTGACCCCGTATTATTTGGTATCTTTGAAATGGTTTTGAGTGCATTAAATACAATGTTCAAGTTTTACTAAAAACATTATAGCGAAAAAGTTAATTGTTTTTTTTTAAAAATAAGTTCTGTTGAAACAAGAGCAAATATAAAACTGGTTTGACTTCATGTTTAATGTAAGTTTTGCATTTAGTTTTACATATGAGTAATCAGGACACAAATACACTCCAAATATTACCGAAATTACATGGGATCAACCCACGTCAGCATTTAACATCAAGATAAGCGAATTGTGGGTCGGACGCCTAAAACGGGTTTTCTAAAATAGATAAAACCGAGCAATGACGAGTTTTGCCAGTTCTTGTTAACGAGTTTTATCATTTTTAATCATTAAGCTGAAAACGCAAAACTGTTAATCGCCGATTGCATACATATATAGTGACATATTTATCAAACAAGTAATATATCAAATAGATAAAGGATTATTGTTTGCTTCAGTATAAGATCGTAATATATTTCACCGAATGCACCGAAAGTGCTCTCGTTCACGAGGATTGAAACAGTGAAATATCATTTATTTTCACTGATAAATCTCTATAAACCACCGGAAAGCATAATGTTATAATACATTTAATACAGTACAACTGTTCACTGTTTCACGGTAATTCTATAATAGCGCCGTCCTTATGATAATTGCAAAACAATTATTTGAAACAGGAAGATTGATATCACACGTTAACTTTTCAAGTATATAGTTGTACAAAGGGTAAGGAAGTTATAAACTGATGCCTCTGAAAGTACATGTATATGTTATTTTGACATCTATAGGCTCGTCAATGTTATTCATTGTGTTAGGAAATTGTATTCCTGCAGAATTGGTCATAATTGTCTTTGCAACACTCCTTCGTGAAACGAATAGTTGTCGTGGTATCACTACATGAACATTTGTAGAGATAGGATTCATTGATTGAAATTCAATTTATCACCTATGACGATAAACTGCATTATTTTTTAAACATGATATGGTGACTTAATATATATATAAACAACACTGACTAAAAGTTGTATGTTTATTTAAGTTTCAAAGGAAAATAGCTGAATTTGCAAATCAAATGCAACAACGTCAATGCAATATTAGCCAACAAATTGAGGAATAGTCTCTCCCCTGAAAAAAGATAATGGCAAGTATTTGAAAAACAGTACGTTTGATCTCTTATGTTAAGTTTTGAAGTACATGTATGCAGGTATGTGATACGAACGGATGGGATTCTAAACTAATAAAAGAACTGTGTTTCTTGCATACATATGACCGGAAACACACGTCCGGTATGCAAGAAAAAAAAAACCCGTCTTACATACCCCATGTAAGATGAGTCTCGCGCAACAACGCGCCACTTCTTTTTTTATTGTATGGTTTATGAAAAGTATATTATGCCATTTCAATAAAGCAGCGCAATCAAATATATAAATATGCAATATTTTTAATTAAAATTGAACATAAATATTCGTTAAAACCCTAACCCTAACCCTAACCCTAACTATTTGACGTCAATAGTGATTTAAAATTACTGCGCTTTATGACATCAGTTAACAACGTCGCACGTGCGTTTTGGTTGAATGTACACACATGCGTTTTCTACGTCAATTTTTCCACACATTCATAATTTTAGATATGCAAGAAAAAATATCAATCATATGTTTCCGGTACGGATAGAAAAATCCGACCCTCGGGCACGCTGCGTGACCGGTCCCTCGGCATGGACTGGATACTGCGTTTGAACGTGTGTATTTGTTACACATAATCTTTTTATTGGAAGTAAAATTAGAACCGTTTCGGTACTACAATCATTCAGAACTTCTCGGCCATTTTCTATCGTAAACAACCTCGGATGTATGGCGGTATATAAGCAGATGTAGTTCGTAAAATTTTGAATGATATTATAAATGAAATGTAGTATTTTAACGTGTCTTTGTATGATTAATTGTATATTGATTGCCAATGAAGCGTCTCACTGCGAACATGACTAAGATTTCCAAGACTTAAAGTCATTAAGTTTACCTGCTAAATTAAAATTACTACGCGATCTACATGCAGCGTGATTAGGATGTAAAGATTTCTGACATTGTAAACCGTCTATATACATCCGAGGTTGTTTTTGATAGAAAATGGCCGAGGAGTTCCGAATGTAATATGTAATACAATAAACGTATAATATCTTTCTCTATTAAATTATACATGCAAAAATAACTAGATCCAACATACTCAAGTTCGCATATGACAGATATGTTGTAGAATTTTGTCATGTCACAGGGAATGTCGTTCCATTGAACTATGTCTGTTATTATTTCTGCACAATCCTCGTTTCCTGAATCGCTTGGTTCATTGGGGCGCCAATCTGAAGTAAGAAAAAAACAATCAATACAAGCCCCAAAACTCTACGTACGGCGACAATGATATAGTCAAAAGACCAACATAATTCTATAACTCCAACACTATATTTGACGTAACCATAAGACAGAGCTCAGTCCATCTTATTTTTATCTGTACTGACTTAACTTTTATGTTAGGGATTTTAATGATACTTTCACCTATACCTTTCATCTACCACATAGTTTAATAATATAAAAGAGATATAAGTACATGTACGGCGTTTTATCCAGAAGTTTGTATTCGACTCGAGTGAATATTTCACGATGCGCTGCCGACATTTAATTAAAATCCTCACTAATCCATGAGAGTAGAATACGCCCTCCCGGGTAGAATCGCATACTAATATACATTTTATTTCCTTTCGTTGCAGGTTTAAATGACTTAAAGGCACGACAAATTATGTCATAAATCTCATTTAAATGGCGCACGATTTTGAGGTTTTGTGTGTTATATTTTAAGAGAAGGGCCGTTCAAAATAAACTTTTTATTGGTTCCATAAACTACAGAATATATAGCACTATATATATATATATATATATATATATATATATATATATATATATATATATATATATATATATATATCCATCGGCGTAGCTCCAATAGGCACGGTAGGCCCAGGCCTACACATCGTTTCCAAAAATGAAAAATACAAAACGACCAAATCTGCTATAAAAACGGTAAGGGGGTGACAGCTTATGCTTACTTGACATTCAAGTTTACACTCGAGGTTGACTAAGTTTGTTTTTTCCAAAAAGTTTAGTGCCTATTTTTTGAAGACAGTCGAACCGTTTAACAAATCGATTCGATAATATTTTTACAGCAACCGGCAATCGCATGATTTCAATGAGCGTGTGTTTAACTCGGTTTTGTTTACGAAAATAAGTTGCGAAGCGGGAGTATATTTTGAATGTCATTCAACATGTATTCCCCTTACTCCGACCCTGGAGATTCCGATGGATCGTGGAATGATGACTTCAAACTCAGACCTTTATCACAGAAGTGGAAGTTGGTCAGTGATTTCAAATTTCTATCGAGGTACGTGTGGGTGACAAATGTTTAATCGGAAAAGTTTCGGAAATTTCGGACAAAAATAAATTATTATTATCTTAGTTTATCATAGAACAAATGGTAGCAAGGAATTACATTATAACCTTAATATTTTATATTTTGCATTTTCCTGCTGTATGGATATAATAATAATTATTATGTTCGTACATACTTTTTAGTTAAATAAATTTACATCCATTAATGTAAACAATAACGCTACACTACAGTTCTACAGTTCATTAATAATCAATCCCTCCTTTCCTTTAATCACAATGGCCTATTCACCTTTTCATCCGTCAAGAAAAATGTATAAATATATACTGCTCAGTACTATGTTTTACTGTTACTTTGTCCTTCCGTTCGTCCGTCAGATCGTCCGTTCGTTCACCCATGTATCCATCTATGCATACGCCTGTACAGTCGTAAATACAAAAAGCTATATTTTGTGGTTTGGGCTATGGTCAGGGATAGGTTTTGAGGGCTTCATTTAATTGTTCAGTCTGTCATTGTTGGATAAAACCATACAACTGGATAATGGGGTTAAAAAATATTGTGGGATTAAAAAGATAAAAATACAAGAACCCAGAATATATGTCTCGTCTCGTAAGAACGACCGTCCTAACACAATCCGTCCGTTCATCCTTCCATCGACCCATTAGTATATCCATCCAATTGTCCTTCCGCCCATCTCTCCGTTCCTGTCGTGATTTCATTCCTCCCTCCATCCCCTCTTCCATCCACCCGTACGCAAACCAATCTACCCAACAGTCCGTCTTTACTCCGTCCAGCCAGCTGCTGTTTCAACGCATCTATCTCGCTAAAAAGACGCTTTTCATCTCCATGGGCCCTTTTTTCTTCAACTTGCCGTCGTAAAATGTCCCTCTCTTTCAGCAGTTCGTCGAAGTCAAATTCGTTAGATTTCTTTGTCGATTTTTCTCTTGGAGTAAGTTCTAGCAATTCACGAGATTAGCTCACCCTTTTCCTCTAGATCACGGATGGAACCCTCAACATCCACCGCGTTCTTCAATCTCGCACCACCAGACGCCATTTTTCAAATTTCATATCTTATATCTTCAAATTTAATATCTTAACAATGACCGCTCGGCAGGAGGCGCGCTTAACAATGATTTGAGCGCTAAAAACAGCGCCACCTATCAGAGAATTATGGGAAAGGAGTGACGTCAGAGAGCGCTTAATAAATATCGTATTTTTGGATAAATACTTACAACAGGCTTGGAAGGAATGACGAAATTCTGGCAAAACATCTTGCAAATGCTCAATCAAACGCAAATTACACTTCGTTGGATATTCAAAAGCACTGTTGGGTATCTGCGCCGATCAAGTTGTCAGTAAAATCATATCTGACTGTAAACTATCTGGTTTCTTCTCTATTTTGGCTGATGAGGCAACTGACGGTTCAACAAAGAAACAACTTTCTGTTTGATTTCGTTTTGTTTCAAAGGTAGAAGAGAAGCATGTCGTTCGTGAACAGTTTTTAGGGTTTGTTACTTGCACTTGGCAATAAAGGGAGTATATTTGGCACAATGCATACTCGAATAACTGCAAGGCACTGGCTTAGATATTTTTAACATTCGGGGCCATTGTTATGATGGCGCAGAAACATGGTGGACAAGTGCTATTGTGTTCAAGCACTCATCCGGATAACCACTCGCTAACTACACCCATTGTAAGTCGCATTGCCTAAACCTGTCATTGGCCCATAGCTCCAAACTTCAATGCGTCAGAACCATGATGTCTACAGTGCAGTGCATTTGCGTTTGACTATTCTGCAAAACGCCTCACAGCATTTGCAGATGAACTGGCAGAGGACGTTGTTACAAAGCAAGCGATGGAAGGCCGACAAAAGTTGAAGACCGTGTGTGAAACAAGGTGGACGAGCAGGGCAGATGCGCTTCGTACATTCAAGAATGCCTACCGCGATGTCTTCAATGCCCTTTATCAGGAAGCTGTGACCTTAGCTGACGAGTACCAGGTACATACTACCTGTATTTGCATGTTGATTGCATGTGGATGCCGATAAATATATGTATTGTTCCATTGGTGCATATAGCAAAGCTTCTTAACGCAATAATTAACAATTCAACGGAACACAAACGATAAAAAAACGTATTTGTAACAGTTCGAAATGCATCGTGTTTTTGCCAGACTGATAATTTAAAAAAAATGTGCTAGCTGCTTTGATATTTCGATAAACATTTAATGAGATCCGTATTCAGATATACGCGGTAAACTTCTATTAGGTATTTTGCATTCTTTTACCGAATGGTTTAATCGATTCGGCCATTAACGATATCGATCGAATGTAATATTTTTGTTTTACCTAGATTTACCCAACAGTGCCACGACAAGCAGCCAGACAGAGGAACAGGGCGAACTATGGTGTACAGGACCCGAGTCGGTATTGAAAGGTTTCCTTCTTCTATGTTTTTGTGACCACCTGCTTCAATAAATGGATACCCGTGTCCTGAAGAATGAAGAGCGCTTCCAGGCTCAATGGTTAATTGCGACCAAATTTGAAGGTTTCTAGCCGGCCAATGTGGACAGGATCTACGAGGCCTAAGAACCAGACATAACCAAGACTCAGCAAGAGTTCAGCGATGAAGGAAGGAGGTGGATTCTGCGATAGCAGGTGAATGTTGCCTTCGACACTGCTAGCGACACTCAACAAGACATCGGAGGCAGCTTATCCCTGCATATACATTATACTGCAGATACTGCTGACCATGCCTGCCACATCCGCCTCATGTGAGCGCTCCTTCAGTTCCATGAGGCGTATCGAGACATACCTTCGTTCTACAATGACCGGCGAGAGGCTATTCTCACTTGGCGCCCTCCATATTCATCGCGATGTTGAGATAGACATAAATAAAATCATAAACACTTTTGCTTCAGTCAAATGCGGGAACTTGGATTTCTTTAAAAGACCCTCGATATATCATCGTAAATAAAACCAACTGGACACGCTTGTTTAACCATTACATATTTTCCATTTTGAAGCTTGTTTGACAAATTGGTATCAAAGCTTTGTATTTCAGTTCTGTTACTGTACATCATACGTAAAACAAAAATAAATTTTAGTCAAGTGCATTATGATGCTATTTTTGATGACTAAAACGGCTCCAGATACACGCCAAATCGCACCATATCGGATCTATAGTTTAAAAAAATCTCGGGGGAGGTCCCCCAAACCCCCCTACCAAGTGGGCCTATACTTCATAATAGGCCCAGCTACGCACCTGATATCTGTATTATTACTACTTGTTACAATACTGCATATTAATGCAAGTGTTTTTGTCAAGTATCTCATTTTAAGATCTCAGTCACTGAAAAAATCAACATAATTCCATATGTTCATCACTACATATTTTATTAAAACAAATCATGCCAGATTTGAAATAGTGAACGATACACATATTTAAAAATGTTCATCCTATTATTCGTATAATTATTTTTATACAAGCTTAAGTTCTTACTTGTATATGTCACCAGCTCATCGGTATCCGTCCACTTCCAGACCCCTTCAACACTTTCGTCTGTCAAGCCGAGCCACCATGCAGTCTTTGGACCTAAAATAGTGATTCTATATGTTTCATGTACAAAATATGACCGTAACATGACAGCGACGGTGTTCGTTTGATCTCATTCGAAAGTTAAATTGTAAATTTGTAATGACAATGATTAATAAAATACAGTAAATCCTGATTTAACGGTCACCTGCTTTAAAAGGCCACCTGCCCTATCGGGCCACTCAAAGTCGCCCCTACGTGTGTATAATATAATTGTTTCTTTGATATTGAATTTGAAGTCATGGTAGAACGTGTGTAGAAATAGTCTCTTACATATATACCGAAGGGTTTCCTTGATAAACGCTGTTTCGGCGGCGTTGTTAATGTGAAGCATGTGGGCACTGTGAAGCTCCCTGCAGTAATGCTGAATATACATCGAGATACTTAAAAACTTAATGAGTCGAAAACTATTTTTGATACAAAAAATCTTTTTAGCCCAGTAAGTCACATGTCGATTGATATTTAGGTCACTATACATTGATACAATTAATGATAACATCATTCAAAGTAGGCAACAAATATTTACGTACAAAAGAAATACTTATAGGATCGGCGATGAAAACTTAACCAAGAGCAAATTTACGAACCAATGCTTCAAGGAAAGTCTGTATTGGGTCGTGTCGGAAGTGATAACATGAGCCCAAGAATGCTATCCAGTTGTCAGGACATTGTGTGTAACTGATTGTCCCTATAAAAGAATTTAGAAGCTACTGGAAAACCAGTATTCGCTATTCTTAAGCGGGTAAACTCAGTTTATGCAGCCATAAAATAGTATTTTAATCTTGAAAAACAATGCATTATCGGCATCACAATAGCTCGTATTGAAAGTTCCAGGCTTCACTTGAGGAAATAGTGTATTTGCCGATTTGGGACCATCTCGTGTCTAGTCCCTTAAAATGGCACGAATAACTGACCATATACCGGAGCGCCTTAAACAAATATAATTTGCAAACATAAGTGTATTGCACATTTCGTCATTTCATATATTATGAGAGGGTCGCTTTGGGATTAGACGTTAGAGCTTAAGGTTATTATGCTATTTGTCATTTCATTTTCAAAGGCTTTTGGTTTGAATCTTTCTTTGAAATTCGGAATAAATATATATAATTTTCCAATGGGTCAAACACTTCTTATGCAATGTTTGGAAGCATTTTAAAAAGTATAATATATTCTTACGCGTTTATGATATAACTTTTAATTTCAAATCCAGTTGCTATCAATACCGTGCATCCCTCTATAGTGCTTTAAACATAAGAAAACCAGGAGTGACGCAAACCCCCGAATATTCCCTGTACACAGGAATGCCGCAGAATTTCTTTGAGAAGATGCCATAATTCAGAAATATTTGTAGACTGCATTTGCACTTATTATGTTTAACCAAAGAGTAGTGTTTAAATTAAACCCCATATAGTAATTAAGAACTCACATTGCTGACAAGTTTTATATCAACCCTATCTGTTGTGTTGAAGTTATGCTCTGCACGAGAAAAGTAACAAAGGACAAATACTCTGTAATAAGCTGAAATAGAGTTATGGTCCATAAACACTGCACTTCCTCTCATTATGTTATATCAATATGAAGTTTAATTAAATTCCATCCAATAGTTTAAGTTATCGTCCGGAAAAGGGAAATTGCAACGGACCGACCGATTGACAGACCACAATGTGACTCCAATATATCCAAAAAAAATGTGCATCAAATTCACTGGCATTTTGTAAATATTCTCAGACAATGGTCGCGTTAAAGTAAGTGTTAAAATAAAAAAAAAAATCACCAACACAACGGTATCATTTTCATATAAACATTTATTATTGATTTACTTATTAATATCTAACTAATATTTTATATTACCGACAATCAAAACATCCAAGCAGATCGCACAAACAAGTAGAATTGCCTTCATTCTTCTCCTTGGTTTCTCTCAAACTCAAGTTGGTGACACTATATATTTGACATCACAAGATAAGTGCTATACATGACAAGCCATAAATGAACCTAGGTCAAACATTTTGAATGAAGTCACAATCACAAACGAACATTCAGACATTTTATGAACTTCATACGCAAGCAAATTTTATCATATAAAGAAATATTCCACCGGCATTTTGAACTGTGCCTTCGGACCCCACCCATTTTGAAATGTCGAATTTTAATACCTATTTAAATATTCATTGCTGCAAAAATAATAATATTAATCAAGAACATTTTCTCTTGTTTTTACTCTTTCTTTAAATCAAAATCTACATTCAAAAAGAATTA
This sequence comes from Mya arenaria, assembly GCF_026914265.1. Classification (NCBI taxonomy): domain Eukaryota; kingdom Metazoa; phylum Mollusca; class Bivalvia; order Myida; family Myidae; genus Mya; species Mya arenaria. The sequence goes on along the minus strand of NC_069131.1, from coordinate 51,185,785 downwards.
CCGTTGCCCATTTGGTTTCCACTGCTTTACTCAAGTTTCCATTTTTGCAGGTTGCCAATAAAATTACTTCGATTTCATTCATAAAGTAGTTCCGTAGTAAATATGCCCCGTCCAATGGTTTTATTGCGCCAAATGCCAGGACAGTATGATCGAACAAAAGCACGCGATTTCGATGGGAAATAGCATTGCACTTTATAGGAAAAAAGTAAAATTTGTTAACCAAAAACTATCGTTAAGAAATGAAGTGTTGATTCAAATACATTTTGTGTACAGCATTCACAGTTGAAACAAAAAAAGAATGTTAGTGATATTGGCGCCAGATAATGAATCACAATTACCAAACTCAGTTAAAGGCTGTAATTGCCATTAAGGGTTAAGTTAAAACATAAGAGGCTGCACCCGTTAACACGAGCGGGCAACATAGATTAGAAAGAATCACGACCGTGTGTAGTACCTCAACATTCTTGTTTACCAAAGCGATGAAACTGTGCCCACATGTATCATTTGCAAACCTCAGATGAACCGCAAGGAACCGTAATTAGAAACCAGCTTATTTTTCACTTAATTTTGAGATTACAATCGAAGTGTTTTGATTGAACTGGCCAATAGACTGAATGTACTGAATGGAATCACTGAGACGTCTCTAAGTACAAGGAAGGACTAGAACAAACGTCGTGTTTGAATAAGATATCTATCTAAGTCGTTAACCTTACCCTTGGGGACACTTAAGTTAAGTTACGGGAATAATCTATTCGATCCTTGTCCTTGAAACGCTGTTTACGTTTACGCCAAAGACGGGTTACCCTTGGAAAATAACGAAATAATAACAAACCTAAACAAATTGTGTACTCAAGTTTTTAAGAGTTGAAAATCAAAGCTTAAAGGGTCCATATACGTGTAATTTATGTGCTGGGGGCGCTACCTCATCCAGGAATGTGTACATTGTACACGTTTAGAATGGCATGCACAATGAAATTCGATAAAAATCGCACACGAGTTTAAAATCCAACTGCAACTTTTACATGTACGCTAAGTTACGCGAACTAGATAACGTCGTGTTTCGCAGCTATTTTATCATTAAAACCATTATTGTAGGTCTGTGTCCCGATGACATTAATTCCACTAGCATACGCTATAGAATCCCCTTATTCATATGAACAAGTTTATGATACCTCCAGCTATCCTTCCTGCTAAATCCCCGACCACATATGTAACACTTGATCTATGTCTATGCCCCCAATGACAAGTCCACTTACATAAGCTAAAGCATATGAACAAGTTTATGATTCCGCTAGCTATCTTTCTTGCCAAATCTATGACCTAATGACTTTTGTCAATTGGCATAAGCCATAGTTCCCCCTTGTTCATATGAACAAGTTTATCATTTCTCCTGCTATCCTTCCTGCCATATCCCCAACCACATATGTCACACTTCATCTATGTCTATGTCGGTATGACTTAAGTCCACTGTCATAAGCTATAGGTCCCCCTTATTCATATAAACAAGTTTATGATTCCGCCAGCTATCCTTCCTGCCAAATCCTCGACCACATATGTCACACTTGAAGGGTTTCACTCCCGTATTGGCCCTCATGTGTATCTCTAGCCAGGAAAAGAACTTGAAACGTTTGTGAGAGACGGGACCTTGGCTCTCTGTTGTTCGGTGGTCACCGCCTGTGGTTCGGTGGTCGAGCCCTGGGGTTTGGAAAATATTGTTGCGTGTAAGGAGATATCTACATACATATCTATTAACATCCTGGTTAGATACTTGTTGTGCGGACTGCTTAAACGGGTTTTATAAAATGGTAAAACCGAGAAATGACAAATTTTGCCAATAAAGTTAACGAGTTTTATTAATTAAATCATTGAATGACAACGAATGTTTTATTCCATTTATTATATCACAAATAGTTAAGATGATGATTTAAAGCGCAACATATTTACATATCTAAATCGTCACTATATAACGCTCACAAATGATAATGGCCAAGTCATGCAGAAATCTAGGAAATCTTGTACAAAGCATGTGTTGCTGTGCAAGTAGTGGTGTTATGCATGTGCAAATATTACTGCGAGTGATGACGGAAGGGTGAGGGAGGGATGAAGGATGAAATAATGCACTTTACCTCTTATGGAGTAAGGTGCCCGCGTTAGTGGAATGCCACTAAATCCTAAGCGATTTCTTTAGAGAGTCACGTGCTCGCGAAAGTGGGAGCCGCTAAACCCTATGCGAACTCATCAAAGGTTCACGTGTTTCACCACTTGCACTAATCCCTAATTAGTCAAGCGGCTCCCTTACCCTAGCGGTATTAGGGGAGAAGTAGCCGAAGTGGAACACTTGCGAAGTTTAGTTAAGGTGCTCACTTTTCTTTTTTTTTGGTGAAATGGATATGGGTTTACGGCTGGACAGTATTTGAGATGCAGAAGATGGGTAGTACAAAACAGACGTTTATTAAATTTATCAGTCCGTGTATGATGACCGTGGTGGGTAAATGCATGTACGATATTAACTGAATCGATATTATTAGTGGTAGTAGTCATTTTATTTATTTGATAAATCACCATCAACCACAAGAAAGCATGATACCGAACAGTTATTTCACGAGTTCACGGTTATTTCATAACAACGACGTCATTATGATAAAAGATACGTTCTTTGTTCATACGCTTGCAAAAACTAATGTTAATGTTTAAAGTATATAGTAATGCTATTTTAATTTAATTATAATTTATTGCATGTATGTTGACAATAAAGCAATACAAATAGATCATATATATATATACCTTATTTAAAACAAATGAGTGATTATCTGACATGCAAAGGGATCGGGCCACGAGTTATACCAACATCAGTTACGGCCCTCTCCCATAGTAATGCTATACTAACGGGTTGGATTTTAAACTTTATTCTTTAAACAGGATGTATATGTTGTTTTGACGGGCTTGTACCTTGTAGTTTTCATTGTATTGTTAAATTGTATTCCTGCAGAATTGGTCATAATTATATCATCAACACTTCTTCATGAAATGAAAAGTAGGTCATGTACATAAGAAGAGATAAGATTCTTCGGAGATTAAAGGTGCGTTTATTATCCCTATGACGATGAACTGCACAAGGTATTTGAAACTTTAGAGGATAACATAGTAACAACACTCATTACCGGTCTAGGTTTATTCAAGTTTCAATGTTAAACAGAAAAATTTGTATTCATAAACAACAAACGTCTATGCGATATTAGCCAAGGACTTGTGGAATATTTGTCATTTTTCCACTGAAAAAGATAATGGCAACACAATTATTTTTAAAAAAAAACCACATTGAGTTTGATGTTAACATTATAAGTATGTAGTAATGTTATACGAACGGATGGAATTTTTTACTAATAAAAGCCTTTATACATGGACTGGATACTGCATTTGAACGTGTGTATTTGTTACATACTCTCTTTATTGGAAGTAAAATTAGTACCATGACAGTAGTGCAATCATTCAGAACTGCTCGGCCATTTCATATCGTAAACAACCTCGGATGTGTGCCGGTACATCAGTAGAAGTAGTTCGTAAAATTTTGAATGCTATTATTAATAAAATGTAGAATTTTAACGTGTCTTTGTATGATTAATTTTAAAATGATCGCCACTAAGTGTATTTTTGCGAACATGACTAAGGTTTAAAGTCATTAAGTTTATCTGCTAAATTAAAATTATTACGCGATCTACATGCAGCGTTGTTAAGATGTACATATTTGACATAAACATCCCAGGTTGTTTTCGATAGAAAACGGCCTAGGGGTTCCAAATGTACTACAATAAACGTTCTCTTTTAAATTGTACATACAATAATAAATAGACCCCACATACTCAAGTTCGCATATGACAGATATGTTGTAGAATTTTGTCATGTCACAGGGGATGTCGTTCCAATGAGCTGTGTTTGGCGTTATATCTGCACAATCCTCGCCCCCATGAAAATCGTTTGGTTCATTGGGGTTCCAATCTGACGTATGAAAAGACATACAACTATACAAGTCCAAAAATTTACGGCGACAGTGATATGATCAAAAGTCCAACTTAATATCCCAACACTATATTTGACTTAACTATGAGAAAGAGCTCACTTCATCTTACTTTTATCTGTACTGACCTTATTTTATGTTTGATATTTTAATTATATTTTCAGCTACACTTTTCGTCCAACATACAGTTTTACAATATAATAGTGATATTAGTACATGTACGGCGTTTTATCCAGAAGGTTGTATTCGACGCGAGCGGATATTCCGCGAGGCGCTGCCTATTTTAAATTAAAATCCTCACTCATCCATGAGAGTAGAATACAACCTCTCTGTTTAAATGGCAAACTACTATCCCTTTTATTATATTCATTGCAGGTTTTAATCAGTTCTAGGCCTTTCTTTTCAAAATAAATTTGTTATTGATTCCATAAACTTCAGAATGTAAAGCACTATTCTCCGTCTTATAACTACTAGTTACTATACTGCATATCAATACACGTGTTTGGTCAAGTATCTCTTTTTAAGATCTCAGTCACTGGAAAATAAATCAACATTATTCCAAATGTTCATCGCTACATGTTTTATTAATAGAATCATGATTGATTTAAAATAGCGAACGTTACACATATTTAAAATTTCACATCCTCTTATTCTAATAATTATTTCTACACAAGCTGAAGTTCTTACTTGTATATTTCACAACCTCATCGGTGTCCGTCCACTTCCAGACCCCTTCAACACTTTCGTCCGTCAAACCCAGCCACCATGCAGTCTTTGGACCTAAAGTAGCGATGTTATATGTTTCATGTACATAACAAATTCATACTAGTTCGACTCCACTGTACATATATAACTTGGACCTTGGACAAAACATAAAATAGTGTTGTTTTATGTTTTATGCACACAACATGACTGTAACGTGTGTAACGCTGCAATGCATTTTATGTTGGATCTATGGGTTTACGAGCGACGGTGTTTGTTTAATCTCATTCGAAAGTTCAATTGTAAATTTGTAATGTCAATGATTAATAAATTACAGGCAAACCTGGTTTAACGGTCACCTGCTTTAAAAGGCCACCTGCCTTATCGGGTCACTCCAAATCGCCCCGTACACTATAATTGTTGCTTTGATATTGAATTTGAAGTCATGGTAGAACGTGTGTAGAAATAGTCTCTTACATATATACCGAAGGGTTTCCTTGATAAACGCTGTTTCGGCGGCGTTGTTAATGTGAAGCATGTGGGCACTGTGAAGCTCCCTGCAGTAATGCTGAATATACACAGAGAGACTAAACGCAATACTTCAAAAACTAGCTTTGATACAAAATATATATTCAGCCCGGTAAGTAACTTGTCGATTGTCAAGTCAATATTTAGGTCACTATACATTGATACAATTAATGATAACATCATTCAAAGTAGGCAACAAATATTTACGTACAAAAGAAATACTTATAGGATCGGCGATGAAAACTTAACCAAGAGCAAATTTACGAACCAATGCTTCAAGGAAAGTCTGTATTGGGTCGTGTCTGAAGTGATAACATGAGCCCATGAACGCTATCCAGTTGTCGGGGCATTGTGTGTAACTGATTGTTCCTATAAAAGAATTTAAGAAGTTACTGGAAAACAAGATTGCGCAATTCTTAAGCGGGTAAATTCAGTTTATATAGCCATAAAATAGTATTTTAATCTTGAAAAACAATGCATTATCGGCATCACAATAGCTCGTATTGAAAGTTCTTGGCTTGTTTTGAGGAAAAAGTGTATTTGACGATTTGGGAACATCTTGTGTTTAGTCCCATTTAGTTAAACTGGCACGAATAACTGAACATATACCGGGGCGCCTTGAATAAATTCAATTTGCAGCCATTTTAAACGTAAGTTTACACTTTAATCTTTCTATTAAATTCGGAATAAATATATAATTTTCAGATGGGTCAAACAATTCTTGGAAGCATTTTGAAAAGTATAATATATTCCTATGCTTGTATGAAATAACTTTTAATTTTAAATAAAATTGCTATCGATATCGTGCAATAAGTGCTTTAAACATAAGAAAACTAGAGTTGTCACAAGAGTGACGAAAAACCCAGAATGCCACATGGACACAGGGATGGCAAAACACTTCTTTGAGAAGAGGCCATATCTCAGAGGTAAGAGTACACTGTATTTGCACTTATAATGCTTAGCCAAAGAGTAGTGTTTAATTAAACCCCATTGAGTTAACTTACATTGGTGACAAAATAAATGAAGGATTTTAATTATGGTGCAGTGCATTACCTTACTTGGCAAACATTTAATGAAAGTTTTTTTTCTTCACTATCGTATGAAGTTTAATTAAATTCCATCGAGTACTTTTCAGGTCAAGCTCCGGATATGATAACAGTGGGCCGACCGACCGATCAACAGGGTGATACGCTTCTGTTAAAAAATGTTGGCTACTGAAAATAAAAATAATAAAAAATAAATGAAAGTATGGTTCCGGAGGGATTCCAACTGGTACCCTGAAATACACTTCCGCTTCCGGTATGAAGAAAAGTTAGATTTTTTTGTGGGACTGAAAATTGTGATATATAGTGTTTGTTGGATAAATATAGGACTTAGTATTTAACAAACGGTGAGCGATTGGCTTGTTCCTTACTTTTCGATGAAAGTTTGTTACATACGGGGCAGGAAATGTGTTCTTATTGCATTTGACAGAATTTCCTTTGTCTGGGAAAAAACCCCAAATTAATCAAGCGCGGAGTTGATAAACAAGGACACATAGCATATCTAGCATACCAGAACTATTATACCTATTGTATTTGTAAAAAATACCGTTAAGTGCTCATCGTTAATTGATCACCTTGCCAATATCCCTTCAAAGACCTTTTCGTCACGCATGAACATACCGCTATTCAAAGAACCGCTTCATCGTTGGACATAGCGGTACATCATGGGAAACGACGTTTCACAGTGGCGAGCAACAATTGGAACATTTTCACGACCAATCAAAAACAGAAATACCGTTAGAGTGATTAAAGTATCACATGGACATGTGTCGTTATGCATACGAATAGTACTTTTCCTGTTGCTTTCTGCCCAGTGCATTAAAATGAACCTCGGCCCCGGCCCAGAACTCCGAAATGCACGGCAGCGTACTGGTGGACGCGGTGGCCGCCTCTCATCAGTAGCATCATCCAAGAACACCCCAAATGTCAGTGACTCCGAGAGCGGTCAACTCGCATTGTCACAAGACAATCTCGCCGAACTGACGCAGACTTCCCATGGACAGGCGCCCATCTCCTCCTGGTTGAATCCTCGGGCTCAGCGGGAGGCGTCGAAGGAGGAGTGCGCCACCTCGGCTACAGGTACGGACCACAGACCGGCTATTAGCATTGGACAAACTGACATGACGTCGGTTCTTCTAGACATCCGATCCGAACTTCGACAGATGAACAAACGGTTCGACGGGTTAGAAAAATCGGTAAATGAAATCAAAACTGAAAACGCGGAAATTAAACAAGAAAATGCCAATTTGTCAAGTACTGTAAATTCGCTTATACGGGAACTTACGTCCGTAAGAGATGAATTATCTAAAAGTAATTGTAGAAATGACAAATTTGAAACATATATTCGCAGAAATAACCTTAAATTTCATGGCCTACACCAAACTGAAAATGAAACAGAGATAGAAATTGGAACTAAAGTGAAACATTATATAACAAATACACTTGGAACGACGGTGATCAAATGACATATGAAAGTATGTACAGACTACCAGGCAGAGGCGATCGCCATATACTGGTTAAATTTGCTAATTATCTTGATCGGGAACGTGTACTGCGCGAATTTCGAACGAAACGAAAAAACGGTAACGTAGATGGTAGGGTTGTAGAAGATTTGCCGGAAGCAGTAGTTAAAGCTCGCACCGGTCTATATCCGTTTCTCAAACAATGTATCGACGAGGGGAAAAAGGCTCATTTCAAACATGACAGAATTATGGTAAATGGAAGTGCCTACTGTTACGATGATGTTGAAAAAAGGCCAGTTCTAGTTGAAAAATAGGGCTGCGGCCAAGGTCCAGAATACAGTTTTGTAAATAGCAATTTTACCGAACTTAAGATCTGTTCACTTAATATTCAGGGACTGAGAAAGTTTGAAAGTGACTATTTATTTTCTGACTTTTGTGCTCAGTATGACATCATTAGTCTCTATGAAACATGGGAAACTAAAAATGATGATTTTAGTTTATATCTGTCAGGTTATACTTTGTTTTCCAAATCTCGTATATGCTCAAACAAACGAGGTTCTGGTGGAGTAGCTGTTTTCATGAAAGGTTAGTTAAATGACCATGTTAAACGAATTTACGATGATTTAGACGATTGTATAGTCTTTGTATTGGCAAAACAACTGAACTATCTGCAAAATGACATTATTATGTTATTCACATATGTGTCACCCGAGCGGTCGACAATTTATGAAGAAACTAATACGAACGGTATATCTAGTCTTAACCAAAAAATAACTGCGATTGTATCTGACTTTCCGTCGGCTGATCTTATAGTCGCTGGAGATCTAAATGCGCGTATCGGATTGTTGCAAGATTTTATTCCAAACGATGACTTGGACTTCGTATTCGGAGACAGTGATTATCCGTCTGATAACTTTGCTGTTCCTAAATGTAATAAAGACACAATAGTGAATACATTTGGGACATCGCTGATAGATTTGTGCTGCACACATGACATTCATACAATGAACGGACGTCTGTTTCAAGAAAATAACGGAGAATTCACATGTACCGCGAACAATGAGCGAAGCGTTGTAGACTATATACTTGCATCGACGTCACTGTTCGCTAACGTTTCTAACTTTACAGTTGGCTGCGAATCGTTCTCAGACCATTTTCCATTAATGTGTACCATAAAGTGGCCCCTTAATGACACTCAAAAAGTAAAACATAGAGACAAGAAATTAAATCCTGCGTACTATTACAAATGGAAGGAGACGATGAGAAGTGACTTTGTGAATACATTCGGTGACTTATTTCGTGTTTTCGAACGCACTTCACCACTATTAAACATAAATCAAAGACTAATTGCTTTTATACATGTATATGAAGAAGCTGGGGCACTTATGAAAAGGCAACGATGCAAAAGTTATCGTACAAAAGTAAATGAACAACCTGAATGGTGGGACGTTGATTGTTAACAGTTGAAATATGATAAATATAGCAAGCTGCGAAAGTTTCGTATTACAAATAACCAAGCAGATTTTGAGCAATTTATAATAGCAAAAAGTGGCTTTAAAGCTGTATGTAGATCAAAACAATATGAACTTCAAAAAAGGCGCCGAAACGATCTCATTACCTGTAGAAATGACCCAAAGCTCTTTTGGAGTACATTGAAAAGCATAAAAGACAATAAACACCCGAGTATCAATTGTATATCGGACAGTGAATGGTTCAAATACTTCAAACAGTTATTTTGCGACCCCAATAATTACGATAATTGGGATAATCAATCAGTTTTTGATGATATTACACGACCTGTAAACGGTGACATATTGAATGAAGTAATAACAGAAAGTGAAGTACGGGAAAGTATAGCACACTTACGAGGGAACTGTTCACCCGGAACTGATGGCATTTGTATGGAAATGTTTAAAAGTACCTCCCAATTGATTACCCCGTATATGACTGATCTATTTAATAACATATTTAACACGGGTAACTTTCCATCGGGATGGAGTGAAAATGTTATCACCCCTATTCACAAAAAGGGCCCATTAAAAGATACCAATAATTATAGAGCAATTTCGCTTACAAATAGTATAAGCAAAATATTTGTTAATATAATGACAAAGCGTCTTACTAAATGGTGTGAAGAAAATGGGATCATAGATGAGGCCCAGGCAGGGTTTAGAAGTAAATACTCTACAATAGACAATATATTTACGTTACAATCATTGATTCAAAAACATATCTCACGCCAACGAGGGAGATTTTACGTCTTTTACGTGGACTTTAAAAAGGCGTTTGATAGCTGTCAACATAAAAAACTATGGCAATGTCTGTACAGAAATGGAGTCCGTGGTAAATTTCTAGTGATATTACAATCTATGTACGAACAATTAAAATCATGCGTGAAAATACCAGGTTCCAACGTCCAGGCCCGTATACCTACCGATGATATCCGATCCACAGCAACAGGCGGTTTTACGGACTACTTCCGGTGCTCCATTGGGACAAAGCAGGGCTGTGTGTCATCGCCAGTAATATTCTCATTGTTTATGAATGACTTAGTTCACTATCTTACGGCTAATTATACGAATGGGATATTTGTAACCGACAAAATAGGTAATTTATACGCTCTAATGTTTGCCGACGATGTATCGAGTTTCGCAGACACAGCTATAAACTTACAAAGACAAATTACCCTTATTGAATCATTAAGTGCAGATACTGGTATGGAACTTAATACTGAGAAATCGAAAGTAATGGTTTTCCGAAACGGTGGTATTCTAAGACACTATGAAAAATGGTACTATCGTAGTACACAATTGGAAGTTGTATCCCAGTATAAATACTTAGGTGCGTTTTTCACTCCAAAGCTCTCCTGGACACTGACTAGGGAAACACTTGCGAAACAGGCGACAAAAGCCATAACAAACATATTAAGATATCAAAAACATTTTGGTTATTTACACCCGAAAGACGCTTTTAAATTGTTTGACTCAATTGTACAACCTATTTTATGTTACTGTGCCGATATATGGGGATACCGTTATTCTGAATGTACGGAGAAAGTCCATATTGACTTCTGTAAACGGATTTGTGGTTTGAACCAGTCTGTTGCCAACTTTTTTGCATTAAGTGAGTGTGGAAGAAACCCTATGTCCATCCAATATACAACACGTTGCATTAAGTACTGGTTAAAATTGATACACATGCCAGAAAACCGTTATCCACGACAGAGTTATCTTATGCTTAAATCACTGGATGAATCAGGTCGTACAACATGAGCAACAAGTGTGAAGAAATTGTTATTTGAGAACGGCTTTGGTTATGCGTGGATTTCACAAGAGATTGGAAACCAAGAACATTTCTTAAGGCTATTTATTGAAAGACTCAAAGATTGTGCTGTGCAACAACTGTATTCATATATAGAGGCTTCACCTAAGGCAGTCCATTATAAACATTTCAAAACTGCTCTTGATCCTGAACGATATTTATCATGTGATCTATCATATATATTGAAAAGACACTTGTCGAACTTTAGGTGCTCAAGTCACCCCCTGATGATTGAAAAGGGTCGACACCTGAATATTGAGCGAGAATTTAGATTTTGCCCATATTGTTTGTCCGAACATATATATGTTATTGAAGACGAACTCCACATGTTCATGATTTGTCCGTTGTATGCAAACTTGAGAAATGAATATTTCAAATCTAACTGGATTTTGTCTATTCCCACACAATCAGTTTTCAACAACATTATGTCAGAAGTGTCAAAAAATAGTATTGTACTGATTTCAAAATATATTCACAACGCTTTTATAACAAGAGAAACATTTCTTAAACGTAATGATAACTCGCTATAGTGTTATTCACCTGTACCTTATTATTATATATGCATCTTATTCTTATACCGGAAAGTTATGAATACAATATTGATGTGCAAGCATGTTGATTCTTTGCATTTTGAAACATTGTTTAAAACAGTTTTCAAGAATATTATTGATATATCATTGCTTTAAAATATGTCTTGTTCATTATTGTATTATATCTATGTTGTTAAAAATATATGTCTGAATAACTGTATTATGGGCCGGAGGCCTTAGATTACAATAAACTATATATATATATATATATATATATATATATATATATATATATATATATATATATATATATATATATATATACACAGAATAAAAAAAAACCTGAAACCCACAAAAGATTTGTAGTCCTGTGCTTAACAACATTGGCCAAAGCATTAAAATTGAAAGATTTCAAATGAGGTTTTCCTTAGGGTTGTGCTACCTTAATATACATTTGGAAGGATTCGGTTAATTGTTTACTTCACTCTTGCTTATTGTCATCTTTCTTTATACCAAGTTTAATTTCAATTCAATTCGTTTGTTCGAAGTTTTGAAGTTATGCTCCGGACATAAAAATGTAATTAATGACAATTACTCTGTAATAAGCTGAAATATAGTTATAGTGCTTGTACTCTGTACATCCTCTAGTTGTGCTTTACCATTCCATGATGTTTAATTAAATTCCAACCAGTAGTTTTCAAGTTATGCCTCGGACAGGGAAGATAATCAAAGGGTGATTACTCTGTAATAAGCTTAAATGGAGTTATGGTTCCCATAAACTACACGCCCTCTCATTATGCTCTAACATCTTATGAAGTTTAATTAAAGTCCATCCAGAAATTTTCAAGTTCTCCTCCGGACAAGGGAAAATGCAACAGACCGACCGACCACAGGGTGACTCCAATATATCCAAAAATATGTATCTAATTCACTGTCATTTTGTAAATATTCTCAGACGATTTTATCACCAACATTAAAATAAGTGTAAAATTAAATAACACCATCACAGCGGTATCATTTTCAGAAAAAAATATATATGAATATAAACATTCATTATTAAATTCCTTATTAATATCTAATAGATATTTTATTTTACCGACAATCGACACGTCCAAGCAGATCGCAATAACAAGAAGAATCGCCTTCATTCTTCTCCTTGGTTTCTCTCAAACTCAAGTTGGTGACACTATTTAATTGACATCCAAGATAAGTGCCATACATGGCAAGCCATAAATGAACCTAGGTCACACATTTTGAATAAAGTAGCACAAACGATCATTCAGAGATTTTATGCAAACTACAAATGCATGCAAAATATTATATGTACAGAAAAACTTCGCCAGCATTTTTAACGGGCCTTCGGACTCCACCCATTTTGAACAGCCCTATTGCACACCATACCCCAATTAAATGCAAAGTGTCGAATTTTAATACTTATATTTTACATTAATTAAATGTTCATTGCTGCAATAATAATTAGATTAATCAAGATCATTTTTTTTCTGTTTTTTCTTTTCTTTCTTTCTTTCTTTGTTCTCATCAGTTAGTAGTACACTAGAACAGAATGGTAACCTTAATCTGTAAAACAATGAATGCGCAAAAAATAAAGTTCTTTATTCATCAGTTTAATTCTATATTCAAGGAAAAGTATATTTTAACAATTATTACAACAGTATTACAGGTAGGAAAAATATCACTTGGATTAAGAAACAATCAGAAGAAAACTTGGCACTTGTCTCTATCTTATTGCCACCTGCAAATTACTTAATACGTATGTCTCGCGATGTTACTCGATGCCAGCGTTTGTGAGTCACAAGTTGTCAAATTAATTTCAGTCAATTTACTTGTTGAGCGCTATGTTGAAGGAGCAGTTGCTGTATGAACCATGTTGAAATACGGTGTTGGGCAAATCAGTAAGTGTATTGTCTTTTCTTCGGATGTTACTCCTGGAAATTTATGATCTTTGATGAAAACGGGACCAAGCCCTAAACGGGGTTACTCCTGGAAGTTTATGATCTTTGATGGAAACGGGACCAAGCCCAAGACGGGGTTACTCCTGGAAATTTATGATCTTTGATGGAAACGGGACAAAGCCCAAAACGGGGTTACTCCTGGAAATTTATGATTTTTGATGGAAACTTGACCAAGCCCAAAACGGGGTTTCTCCTGGAAGTTTATGATCTTTGATGGAAACTTGACCAAGCCCAAAACGGGGTTACTCCTGGAAATTTATGACCTTTGATGGAAACTTGACCAAGCCCAAAACGGGGTTTCTCCTGGAAGTTTATGATCTTTGATGGAAACTTGACCAAGCCCAAAACGGGGTTTCTCCTGGAAATTTATGATCTTTGATAGAAACTTGACATAGCCTAAAACGTGCTTACTCCTGAAAATTTACGATCTTTGATGGAAACGGGGCCAAGCCCAAAACGGGTTTACTCCTTGAAATTTATGTTCTTTGATGGAAACGGTACCAAGCCCAAAACGGGGTCACTCGTGGAAATTTATGATCTTTGATGAAAATGGGACCAAGGTTCAAGTTCGAAAATACTTAAGTAGTTACTGAATAACTTGCTTAACTCATTTACTACTTTACTGCCCAGCATGGTTATGTTTTTTTATTCTGTTAAAATCGTATTCTTTCATAACTTAAATTTATATAATCAGAGATATAACGTTTAAGACAAAGGTAGAAAAAGACATGTTTTGGAACAAGAAATGTACTTGATTTTATACTTAAAATATATAGTGTACTCAACAATTTAGGAGTTGCGAAGCATTTTTTAAACGGTCCGTATACGAGAAATCTCTTTTCTAGGGGCGCTACGTCATCAAGAAATTTGTACATTGTACACGTTTAGAATGGCATGCACAAAGAAATTCGCACACGAGTGCAACTTGTACATGTACGCTTAGCTACGCGAACAAGATAACGTCATGTTTCGCAGCGATTTTATCATACAGTAATGAGAAAATCACTGATTGTAGGTCTGTGTCCCAATGGGTTACGTCTATATGTCATCCTTATTCATATGAACTAGTTTATGATTCCGCCAGCTATCCTTCCTGCCAAATCTATGTCCAACTGACTTTTGTCCACTGGCATAAGCTAAAGGTCCCCCTTATTCATATGAACAAGTTAATGATTCCCCCAGCTATCCTTCCTGCCAAATCTATGTCCAACTGACTTTTGTCCACTGGCATAAGCTATAGGTCCCCCTTATTCATATGAACAAGTTTATGATTCCGCCAGCTATCCTTCCTGCCAAATCTATGTCCAACTGACTTTTGTCCACTGGCATAAGCTATAGGTCCCCCTTATTCATATGAACAAGTTTATGATTCCGCCAGCTATCCTTCCTGCCAAATCTATGTCCAACTGACTTTTGTCCACTGGCATAAGCTATAGGACCCCCTTATTCATATGAACAAGTTTATGATTCCGCCAGCTATCCTTCCTGCCAAATCTATGTCCAACTGACTTTTGTCCACTGGCATAAGCTATAGGACCCCCTTATTCATATGAACAAGTTCATGATTCCGCCAGCTATCTTTCTTGCCAAATCTTTGTCCAAATGACTTTTGTCCACTGGCATAAGTTATAGCACCCCCTTATTCATATGAACAAGTTCATGATTCCGCCAGCTATCTTTCTTGCCAAATCTTTGTCCAAATGACTTTTGTCCACTGGCATAAGCTATAGGTCCCCCTTATTCATATGAACAAGTTTATGATTCCGCCAGCTATCTTTCTTGCCAAATCTATGTCCAACTGACTTTTGTCCACTGGCATAAGCTATAGGTCCCCCTTATTCATATGAACTAGTTAATGATTCCGCCAGCTATCTTTCTTGCCAAATCTATGTCCAACTGACTTTTGTCCACTGGCATAAGCTATAGGACCCCCTTATTCATATGAACTAGTTAATGATTCCGCCAGCTATCTTTCTTGCCAAATCTATGTCCAACTGACTTTTGTCCACTGGCATAAGCTAACTGTCCCCCTTATTCATATGAACTAGTTTATGATTCCTCCAGCTATCTTTCTTGCCAAATCTATGTCCAAATGACTTTTGTCCACTGGCATAAGCTATAGGACCCCCTTATTCATATGAACAAGTTCATGATTCCGCCAGCTATCTTTCTTGCCAAATCTATGTCCAACTGACTTTTGTCCACTGGCATAAGCTATAGGACCCCCTTATTCATATGAACTAGTTAATGATTCCGCCAGCTATCTTTCTTGCCAAATCTATGTCCAACTGACTTTTGTCCACTGGCATAAGATATATGTCCCCCTTATTCATATGAACTAGTTTATGATTTCACCAGCTTTCCTTCCCGCTAAATCCCCGACGACATATGTCATACTTAATCGTACGTATATGTCCAAATGACTATATGTCTCCCTTATTCATATGAACTAGTTTATGATTTCTCCAGCTATCCTTCCGACCAAATCCTCGACCACATATGTCACACTTAAATGGCTTTACTCCAGTATGGGTCCTCATGTGCATCTCCAGCCATGAAGGGAACTTAAACCATTTGTTACAGACGGGGCATTGGCTCCCTGTTGTTTGGTGGTCACCGCCTGTTGTTTGGTGCTCACCGCCTGTGGTTTGGTGCTCACCGCCTGTGGTGTGGTGTGTCTGTCCTGAGCTTTGGAACATACTTTCGCCTGTAAATAGACATTTACATACTCATAAGGACGTGGAATGTGATTCTGGTAAAGTTTCAAATATGATAACAATCGAACTCTGTTGGCTCGAACTCCCAGGGACCGGCGAAAATACCATAAGCCAAGCGGGTTGGAACATACTGTCGCCTGTAAGTAATCATTTACATACTCACAAGGACATGGAAAGTAATTCTGGTAAAGTTTCAAATTTGATAACAGCCTTGAACTTTGAAAAATTCGAGCCAACCGGAACTGTTTACCTTTAGTTTAAAAAATCGGTCATTCAGTTCGGGCCATCAACGAGGTCGAGCCAACGGGGTTCCACTGTAAAACTTTACCATCACACACATACCGTTCACATGATATCATAATTATATGGGATCACCCCAAATTTTACATCAATATTAGCTAATTGCCGGTCAGATTTCTTCAATGGATATAACAGAAAAAAAGCGAGTTTTTGTCAATTGAGTTAACGAGTTTAATAAATTAAATCACTGAATGACAACGAATGGGATATTGTATTTAAATCACTAATAGTAAGTGGATGACTTATAGCTTTATATACCTAAAACTAAATAACGCACACAACTTCAACTGTTATTCATTTATTACGACACACCAACATATATTACACACGAGTACGTTACACAAACAATATATATATATATATATATATATATATATATATATATATATATATATCCCTTATTTCACTGTTGTTTCATTAAAGCGACGTCGTTTATGATATTAATTTTAAAAAACAACGTTCTTTGCTCATATGCAAGCAATTCTTGTAAAAATAATACCCTTTGATATCAAGACAACTGCTTTATGTAAACATCATTTGAAACTGACAACTTATTCTATTCTACATGCATCCAATAATACAATGAAAAAATACAGGGACATGCCTAGTATTCGATTATTTAAAAAAAACTGTTTAGAGGACAAGGCAAGTGCACAAACGACAATAAACTAAACACACAAGTCGTAAAACGTATTATCTTAAATAATATGAATTACTCCTAGAATTGACATTGTACACATAATGTGTACTGCCCTTGATGAAGGGCTAGATGTCGTCAAACTTAACCTTGGTGGAAGGTTCTAGTTTCTTTTGATGAAGCCTCCACCTTCAACCCCGAAATTACATCCTAATTTGGGCTTAGACAGTATTGGTGTCACGGTACCGATACCTACACATGTGGTGTGGAGGTGTGTCAGCGGTCCGGTAGCTCAGTCGGTAGAGCACTCGCCCTGACAGCGAGGGGTCCCGGGTTCGAGCCCCGGTCTGGCTGCACACTTTTCTCACCCTGTGACATTGGTCAATCATAATTTATAAAATGAAAACGCTAAAAGCGTTCAAAGGCTGTATGCGCGAAAAACGTGATTTTACTTTTTACATTTTTTTTTATTGGTAAACTGTTTGAGAAATTCACTTCGATCGAAGCGCATTTTCCCTGTATGAAGTCTCAATCCAGTAGGAAACCGTGTAAGGGTCCATGTTGTCTATATAGCTACATCGTTTGTGAAATACATAACACTCCAAAGGAGTTCTTTCATGTGAGAAATCTCACTTCATTAGGTAGACAAACTTGGTGGACATGTTAAACTATATGTTGCTTTTCTGGTTATTTTTTATGTCGCTTTTCTGGTTATTATTTTATGAATTACATTACGTCCGAATGGCTTTCATGTGTGAAATCTCAATTCATGAGATGAACAGTTTTGTGAGAATTCATGTTGCCTTTAAAGCTAAATCGCTTGCGAAATTCACTGCACACCAAGCGTTTTTCAATTGTATGAGCTCTCAATTCTTAAGGTGGACAACCATGTGAGCTTTCATGTTGCTTTTATGGTTAAATCGTTTATGACAGACACTACACATGAATGGTTTTTCTCCTGTGTGGATCCTCATGTGCATTTCCAGCCAGGAAGGGAACTTAAACCGTTTGCTACAGATGGGGCATTGAACTCCTGTCGTTTGTGGGTCATGGCCTCGGTTTTTGAACATCCAGTCGCCTGTAAATGCAAATATTTTACTCATGAAAACAAAAACGTGATTCATGTAAAATGGTTATATTCATTTGAGAACATATGAAGTAAAATTGTAGTCCACACTATCTACCTATTACAAAATCACATGACGTATCAACTATCATGCACGCTTATTTGTGTTTTACTTGGTTGATGATTTCCTTTTTTTCTTTTCATTTTTAAAAAAATTTGTCTATTATACAAAAATCATTTAAAACGCGTTATAATGTAACTATGTATGTTTTGATTTACTATGTGTGTGTGTGTGTGTGTGTGTGCGTGTGTATGTGCGTGCGTGCGTGCGTGTGTGTGTGTGTTCTAAATTTCTGTTTTATATGTGTATAATGTGACGATGAGTTGTTTATGATTAAGTCAAAAATAATTTTCTTTTCTGTTCTATATTTTAACATCACGCCCTATATTTCTCAGGCGCAAGTCACACGATATGGTTAAAGGCGCACAATAAAGATTGGTGCCAAAAAAACGTCTTAATGCATTATCGTATTTTCCTCATTTGACCTTAATGATAAAAAACACAAAAAAAACAACATGAAACAGGTACAGTTAAAGAGATATTAGCGATGTTTTGGCGAATTTTAAACTGGGATTTCGTGGCTACGTAGCTATTAATTCATGTTCTTTATCAACCTATAGTGTGCGCCTTTTAACTTTTCGTGTGAACTATGGTTCCGCAAAGCATCTGCTACCAGATCAGCAGACAACCTCATGGTCATCAGGTAAATGTCACACCAAAAGGATAAGAGAAAGGGCGGCCATTGTTCTGAAAGCAATATTCACTATCAAAAGGACTCGCTCATGGTTTGTAACTTGCACTTTTTTATTACGACATAACGTGTGGCAAACCATTAGGAGTATAATGGTCGGCACGCGCCCTTGAATGGCTGCATTATGACTTGACCCATTCGGAACTCCTCGGCAATTTTCCATAAAAACAATCTCAGATGTATATTGACGGTTTACAAAGTCAGAAATATTCATATTTAAGTAACCGGCAAGTATATCGCGCATTAATTTCAATTAAGCAGTTGAACTTAATCATTTTACTCTTGGGAATCTGAATTATTAATGCTATAATTCACTTCACTGGTTATCAATTTAAACTTAAATATACAAAGTACAAGTTAAAACACTACTGCATACTTATTTAATACAATAATTAAAAAGTTTACGTTCTACTATTTCTGATGTGTCGGCATACATTCGAGGTTGTTTTCGATGGAAAATGGGCGAAGAGTTCAGAACGGGCTTGACCCAAAGTGTGTCCTAAACAGGTTCGTTCCCCACTAAAACCAGGTTGTTTTTTTATAACTTAATAGTATTTTTGTCTGAAATTTCGGTATCAAAGAGTAAAATAATTATGATATCAGTGTTTTTAGTTGCATAACCGGGAAAATTATATGTGCTGCCAAAACATGATCGAGGCCATTTAAGTGTAAAATGCTTAGGCGGAAGCTTCGAGTTTCTCAGTCGATTTAGGGCAGAAACAGTTATGAACTCGGCCCCGATTACTCGAGAAATCGTGACCGTAACAAACAAAAGCATCTCATTTTATTTAAACATATTACTTAATCTCTTTAAAATGAGAATAATACAGAAACTTATACCATGGAAAAATCTTGATCCAGTTATAAGGGACTTGATCAGTCGGTGCCTGATTATACATATTTACGCGTATGGCCCATATCACAGTGGTGCCGTAAAACTTAGGTAGGTAAAGTCAGGTGGAGAATAAACAGTCATTGATTGAAAATCAAATCCTGTTAGAATTCCTGCTAGTAAACAAACATGTCTGTTGCAGCTTCTGGATCTTAATTTATTAAGGATGCAGTAACCTACACTTTTTGAAAACGTCAACATAGGATCGATAAACACATACTTTTTGAAAACACATGCAGACTTTCTATTCATCCGATGAAGTTTCCTTTGAACTGTACTTTGGAATAAGTTCAATCAATAAACTTCTTAGCTCCAATGTCAGTCACCTGTCACCGGGCTGGTATTCAATATTGGTCTTAACTGAATCTAAGGACGATGTAGCTAATCGGATTATGTGTTATTAATAATTTACCGATAGTGTGTATGAAGTCAGTGAGGTATGACCAGATGATTAACTGGAAGCATATGTGCTCCGTTTAATTCGAATATCATAAACTATTCTTCATAATAGACAAGGTAAACGTTTTTGAATGAAGAACCTTTAAGAGATCAAATTAATATAAACGACTACGTATGTCGATCTATGCATTAACAAAATGTAGCACACAAATCAAGTCCAGAAATGTTTTCTGTGTTATTCAATTAAATTTCATTATTCTAAAACGCAAATAAAGTTTATGTTAAACATTTATTGTTTATTTACAAGCAATTACAGAACAATATTTATGTTATGAAAACAAGTATATATTTAGATAATTTGGTGCTCACTTTAATTGAATGGCATCAACTCATCCTGTACGGGCCATCACTTACCCTTAAGTTGCGACACAGCTTATAGCTAATCTCAGTTCTTTAAGTGGACAATCATATGAGACACTATGTACACTCGAATGTTTTTTTCTCCTTTATAGAATCTCAGTTCTTTAAGTGGACAATCATATGAGACACTGTACACTCGAATGGTTTTTCTCCTGAATGGAATCTCAGTTCTTTAAGTGGACAATCATGTGAGACACTATGTACAAGCTCGAATGGTTTTTCTCCTGAATGGAATCTCAGTTCTTTAAGTGGACAATCATGTGAGACACTATGTACAAGCTCGAATGGTTTTTCTCCTGAATGGAATCTCAGTTCTTTAAGTGGACAATCATGTGAGACGCTATGTACACTCGAATGTTTTTTTTTCTCCTTTATGGAATCTCAAGTCTTTAAGTGGACAATCATATGAGATTTCATGTTGCTTTTATGGTTAAATCGCTTGTGACAGACATCACACTGAAAGGGCTTTTCTCCAGTATGGATCCTTAAGTGCGGGGTCAGGTTTCCCGAGTGAGCGAACGTCTTCGGACAGTATGGGCATTTGTGAAGTTTGTTGGCTGAACTCTGGCCCCAGTCGCTTTCAGAACCCCATGAGCCTGAAAAATTAAAAGTGTTGATATAACTATATTTATCATATTAGTTAAGCTTTTATTTCTTAAAGACTATCGTGAGAAACATACATGATTGAAAATAATCATTTTCCTTTATGCTTTTAGCTGAAAAAGCCTATATTTTCACCGCTTTTGAAAGAATTTGGTTTCCGTTTTTTCTGTAACAAACGTAAGGTAGTGTTTACTGTGCTAGGTTGAAAATCTTTAAAATAGCGTCAGCCAAATATCGATACGACGTTATTTATATCAAGCAATTTTCCAATTAACGCCAATTAAATTGAAATTTTACAATTTTCAAAATAAACCCCTCGAAAATCTGTTGAATGTCAGTGTAGGATCAAAATCTTTTTCACTCGTGATTAAAAGTAAATTGCTTTCTACTGCGAGCTTTCTATGATCATTCGGTGAAATAAATTTTGATCTTACATTCAAATTCAACAAATGACCACTATGTCTATATCAAACGGTAAAAGAAAAAAAAATGTATTCTTCTTTATAAAACACAAAGGAGAATCAAACCGAAATCTTAACGAATACAATGGAGCAGGTGCGCTCAATTTCGATGAAAAAATAAATCATTATAAAAAAAATGTATCTTTTCGCAATTCAATGATGAATACACTTAATCTGCATGTGTGTTAATTAAACCTTTCAATTTGTAACTTTTTTTGATACTTAAAATGGCCTGAAAGTCGAAATAATTGTCTTTGTAGAGTTACGATTTGAAGGAGTACAATTCCAAAATCGACAGTCAAGAAACTTTTTCAACTTTAAGGACACAATGACAAAATTAACAGCAACCAACAAGATACCAATTTAAATTTTTATAATGCGCATTCTACACACAGCATACTGGTTAAGATAATTTAAAATAATATTTCAAAATTTACATGTTTCTTCTCGGATTTGAACGCACCAGCTCCATTATATTCGTGAATAGTACGGCTCGATTCTCCATTGTGTTTAACAAGGTCAGATAAGATAATCTTTGCTTAAAGTCAGTAATGATAAACAAAATAACACTAGCTAATAGCTATTTTCCGACAAAACATAGAATATCCAGTAACTTATGTCACTTAAAACATTTCCAATAGATAGTTAGCAAAAATAATTAAAAACAAATCCGCAAACATATACAGTTTATTTCACAGAAACATACAGTGACACACACTTATTGACAAAATCAGAATATTCAGTGATAAAAAACGTTATGCAATAAGAGTAAAAATAATATGAATGAGATCTGTGAGAAATACCTATGATGAAACTTAAGCCAGATTATATAATAATACTGAGAGTGGTTGAAACAGACGGGAGTGTTGTTGTTAATGCTGTGTGTGTGCGTGCGTGCGTTCGTGTGTGTGTGTGGGGGGGGGGGGGTATCTTTAAGTGACCTTTTCCGCTCGCGATGTATGGGTAGTTATCAATCATGCAATGTTGAATGCCCATGGATTGCACTTGCGCATAGTAACGGAAAATGACAACAAATGTCGGGGTCATCAAAACAAAACATTACCATGATTACTAAGCTAGGGATAAAATCGCACCCTCAAGGGCTTATTTTGGACCTTTACTCTTTACTGTTCATAATACCATTACAACTTGTCATGTGGGTTTAAGCGTTTATTAATAAGGAAGTATTATTTAATTAATTTTCCTCGTTCACTAAGGGGTATCGAACTATACATTAAACATTTCTCTGACCTATTATATACCATTATACATTGTCATGATAAATACTAATCATAACTCTGGCATTGTGCCTAGTCTATAGAAAAACAACATATTATGTTGTGGTATATCATTCAAAACAAGATTGGCATGAAGGTCATTCGTATATCGTTCGCCATAGCTATTAGTTATTCGAAAATGATCCTTGTATTTAAAGCAATTTGTTGTTCGGATATGATCCATACTCGTACTTGACATTGATGGCATATAAATCAACATTTCGATCAATATTTATGCAAAAAGCTACAGAAACAAGCTCAGTAGCAAAAAGTTTAAACATAAACCCGGTTTAGTAGCACTGGGCAAACGCCAAAGACATAGAACACAACATCACAAACAAGAACCATAGAAGAACAGCACAAACTCCACAAACAGCACAGTGCATACATACTATATATATAAAAAATAGGTATGTTTATCAAGAATTGTTAGGTACCGCCTTGGAACCGTCAGTAAAATGTAAATTAACTGGGGGTTTTAAACCAGTTTATGTGCACAAACCTCAAGTTGAACATAAAAAGTATGCGGAAAATGTGGCATCAAGAGTGTTTCAAAGTACAACAAACATCAATCATTAACATATGGACTCCACGTACATGCCCCATAACCGAGCCTGTCCTAACTAGTCCACGACGTTTCAGGGGAACTAGAACATGTTGCCTCTAATATTCCTCCACAATGTGACCTCGTGACAAATGTATATATGCAAGAACGCACAATTAAGGTAAACACTTGTTGTATTTATGAATGATTTTTTATTTTTCTTCATTCGAACTAGTGCCCTATTTTTATCCCCCAATTAACCCATGTTGTTACACACTGGTCCCAAATAGAATGCCGATTAATATTCTGACTGAGTTTTTTGAAGACTGGTCAAAAACTGATGTATATATTATGTTGTTTGATACTTGGGTCCTGTCTGTACTTATGCTGTTTTAAATGCCTATATAATACCATTCTGGGCAATGTTCATTAAGTTAAGGATGAAAGGGGTGGCCAAATTGCTATTAAAAGGGACGCACATACGTTTTTATAGTCAGACATTGAAACAAACAATTTAACTTTACATGACATGTGAAAATATTCTTGATAAAACAAAACAAAAAATTAAATTTAGAGCTCTAGTGTTAGTATTAATTTACCATAAAAGCAACTGTGTCACTTCATGATTAAAGCAACTGGGTCACTGTTTGATTAAACAACTGTGTCACTTCTTGATTAAAGCAACTGGGTCACTGTTTGATTAAACAACTGTGTCACTTCTTGATTAAAGCAACTGGGTCACTGTTTGATTAAACAACTGTGTCACTTCTTGATTAAAGCAACTGGGTCACTGTTTGATTAAACAACTGTGTCACTTCTTGATTAAAGCAACTGGGTCACTGTTTGATTAAACAACTGTGTCACTTCATGATTAAAGCAACTGGGTCACTGTTTGATTAAACAACTGTGTCACTTCATGACTAAACAACTGTGTCACTTCTTGATTAAAGCAACTGGGTCACTGTTTGATTAAACAACTGTGTCACTTCATGACTAAACAACTGTGTCACTTCTTGATTAAAGCAACTGGGTCACTGTTTGATTAAACAACTGTGTCACTTCATGATTAAACAACTGTGTCACTTCATGATTAAACAACTGTGTCACTTCATGATTAAAGCAACTGGGTCACTGTTTGATTAAACAACTGTGTAGATTTATTGTCACTTCATGATTAAACAACTGTGTCACTTCATGATTAAAGCAACTGGGTCACTGTTTGATTAAACAACTGTGTCACTTCATGATTAAAGCAACTGGGTCACTGTTTGATTAAACAACTGTGTTACATCACGATTAAACAACTGTGTCACTTCATGATAAAACAACTGGGTCACTTCATGATAAAACAACTGTGTCACTTCATGATTAAAGCAGCTTGGTCACTGTATGATTAAAGCAGCTTGGTCACTGTATGATTAAAGCAACAGTGTCACATAATGATAAAACAACTGTATAAATTTATGATTATAGCCACTTTGTCACTTTATGATCAAAACAATTCGTGTCACTTTATGATTAAACAGCTGTGTCACTTCATGATTAAACAAATGTGTTACTTAGTGATAGAATAACTGTGTCACTTGATGATAAAACAGCTGCGCACATCATGACTAAAGCAACTGTGTCACTTCATGGTTACAGCAACTCTGTCACTTTGTGATATAATGGACAGCCATGTGAGACCTCATGTTACTGCGCTGGTTGAATCTTTTCTGGCACACTTGGCACTGGTATGGTTTTTCGCCTGTGTGAATCCTCTCGTGGGATGTCAGGTTTCCCGATTTAGCGAAGGATTTTTGGCAATACCTGCACGTGTAAGGTTTCGCATGTGTACTTGGGGCCATTTCTTCCATACCTCTGCAGTGAATTGACGAACCTGAAACAAGAAAGATAAAAATGAAATATCACTTTAGTGCTATATATTCTTAAATTAAAGCTATAAGTATATATCCTTATCTAATAGCAATACATGTACAAATTATTAGTTCACATGGTCCCACCGACGCACTTACCTACCGCTCTGGACCAACTGATTCACAAACCAACTGTAGAATTGATATCTAAAGGATTTTTGTCACGTGTGAAATCTCAATTATCTTGTGAGATTTCATGTTGTTTTTATGGTTAAATCATTTGTGACAGACACTAAATTCAAAGGTCTTTTCTCATGTGTGAAATCTCAATTTACTCCAATTGTATATTTTACTTTCAGTTTTGTTTAACAAATCAAACATAGCAATTACTATGTCAATTTCCATGTTGTTGAGCATCATATTTATATCACACGTTTTTCCAATTAACTTCAATCAAATTGACACTACATAATCTTTAGCATAAACAAAACAAAAAACGTTCTGGACAAAGGCTTTCTTTGATTTTTAAAAATACTGGCCAATGGTTTATTTGAATTTAAAAAAAACTGGCCAATGGTTTTTGAAGAGAAGATTTTATAAGTTTTCCAAAAAGACATATATAGTGAAAACTATAGCCCCGCCCCAGGCAAATATGTTTTTTATGAATCAAAATGGGGTGAAGGAATTTTATCTATGGTAACCTGAGGATCATTTCTGTGAATTTACATTTAAATCAGGACATTGGTTTCTGAAGAGCAGATTTTCACAGTTTTCCGTATGGACACTAGCCCCGCCCACCCCTGGCAACCATGTTTTTTATGAATCAAAATGGGGTGAAGGAATTGTTACAAGGTCACCTAAGGAACATTTCCGGGAAATTATTTTGAAATTGGGCCAGTGCTATCTGAGAAGATTTTCCTTTGGGTTACCATGGTAAGGTATCTAAAAGAGGACCACCAAAGGAACATGTCTGTGAAGGTGGTACGCAAACTTTAACATACATGGTTACGCCGACACCGACACTCAGGTAACTAGGATAGCACTCCTTATTCTTCGAAAAGTCGAGCTAAAAATGACAACCAATCACCCTATCACAAAAGCTCATGCTGAGCACTTTGTGCTCAGGTGGCTAAAAAGCAAAATGATGGATACTAAGCCTAATTTAATAGTTTTTATGGGTAAGAAATATATGTTAAACACATCTGCCTTTTGCCTGTTTAGAGACCAACAATTGGCAGGCAATTGTATAAAACTGGTTATTTTTTGGTTTCCTCAAAGTTACATGAAGCTGAAATGTTTATTGATTGGTCAATATTTATCAAAAAATAAATATAAACCAATCAAATCATTCAAATGTACAAACTAGCCTATTAAAAATGTATAATACTTGGATAATTTGACCTAAAGTTAGCTTTAGGCTAGTTTGTACTTTTCATTGAATGCTATTATTAGCTAGTTCGCACATTAAAGCAATTTGATTGGTCAACAGTAAATATTGGATAAATAGATTTGGCTATCCCTTACGAAAATTGTGTACATTGTCAGTGTATATCCAGTGTTTTGTCAGTGTTTTACCATTGTATTACCAGTGTTTTTTCCAGCTGATTGCCAGTTTGTTATTCTATTATCACCAGTTATCTCAGTGTGTATCAAGATTATTATTTAAGGTAGAATTATAAAAACACACAAGGCAGAGTTATGGTTCTTGTATGCTTCCTCTCAGCGGTCTCTTTGTTTTAAAGTTTGAATATTTTAGTTTTTACTTATTTATTTAAGCTCGATTGTGAAGAAACTTCCAAGAAAGCTTGTAGCTTATCAAGTCACTCTCGAGTCGGCTTCCTGGTGAAACCAGTACGGGTGTCATATGAGGTACGGTCGTGACCTTGGTGGGGTTCGAACCTGCAGCCTCCATGATGAGCGGCAGACACCTAAACCTCTACACCTCTGCTCCCCTTAACAAAATTTATGGGCATAACAACCCTTTTGAGAAAAGCAATACAATTTGAAAGTTTGATAAAGAAATCTTAAACAAGAGGCACATCAGTGCCTGTGCTCCACTGGCCAAAAGGTTCAAGCAAAGACAACCTAACGAACATTTTCGTCAAGTTTCATAGAAATACAATCATCAATTTTTGAGGAGAAGTTATTTAAAAAATTTTTTTACTTTAATAGCTCTGGCTGCCATGTTGTGCAGTGGACCGAAATGATTTGGGCAATTTGAGTAAAGGAGCACCAAACAAACATTTCTGTCAAGTTTTATCGAAAAAAGGTCATCGGTTTCGACGACAAGTCGTATAAAGTTTTTTTTATTTTTTAGCTCTGGCAGCCATGGTGTGCAGTGGACTGGAACCATTTAACAAATTTTGGTTAATGACCACCCAAGGAACATTTCTGTCAAGTTTCATCAAAATCTGATCATCGGTTTCTGAGAAGATGTTCTTTAAAGGTTTTTCTATTTTTTTGCCCTGGCAGCCATGTTGTGCAGCGGACCGGAACCATTTGAGCAATTTTGGTTAAGGACCACCCAAGGAACAATTCTGTCAAGTTTCATCAAAATCTGCCTATCCGTTTCAGAGGAGATGTCGTTTAAAGATTTTGCTATTTTTAGCTGTGGCGGCCATATTGTGCAATGGACCAGAACAATTTGAGCAATTTTAATAAAGGACCACCCAAGGAACATTACAGTCAAGTTTCATCAAAATCTGCCGAACCGTTTCAGAGGAGATGTCGTTTAAAGATTTTGCTATTTTTAGCTCTGGCGGCCATATTGTGCAATGGACCGGAACCATTTGAGCAATTTTGGTAAAGGACCACCAAAGGAACATTCCTGTGAAGTTTTGTCAAAATCCGCTTATCAGTTTCAGAGGAGATGTCGTTTAAAGTAAAAGTTTACGCACGCACGCACGCACTCACGACAGATAATCTGTGACGACATAAGCTCCATGGCCTTCGGCCAGTGGAGCTAAAAATGGCAAAGTTATAGCAAACATCTAAGTATAAAAAGGGGCATAACTCTGTCAAATATGATCTTCTTTAACCAAACAAATGAATTAACCAGTTGTATTGCATAGAGCATATACTTCGGTGACAGACATTTCAGGTAAAAGAAATACAAGGTAATTACTATGACCAAACAAGAGCACCGCCTACAGGTGCTGAACACTCGTCTGATTTTATCCTTTTACACACATTTGATAGTGAAAAGATATTCCGAAGTTTGAAAGTGAGAGCTTTGATAGTTTGCATGTAAGTGACCCAAGCACAAAACTAGCTAAAAGACTAGCCAAAAATTACAAAGTCCAAAAGTACTAAAATATCTCTTACCCTCCCCCTAACCTTCTAAAAGTGTGACTCAAAAACCTGTTTTGTATATTAAAGTGCATTATCCATTTATTGTCTGTGAAAAAAATTGAAATCAATCCAACAAAAATTGAAGAAGCTGTCCAATTCTCAAAATCAACCAAAATCAATCAAAATTCATGTTTTTTACCCAAAACAAACAGGTGAGACTCAGCATCTTTATGGTACAATGTGAAGAAGGGGATTAGATGAACAAGTTCCCCAAGTTTCAAAGTGATAGCTTACATAGTTTCAATGTAAGTGACCTAAACACAAAACTTAACCAACGCCTCCGACGACGACGACGACGAGGGCAATCAAATGAAATGGAGACAATAGCTTGTCATTTTTTTCAAAAATCAGACCATCTAATAAATGAAAGCGCTGAAAGGCTGTAGGCGCGACAAGTGTGATTTTACTTTTCTTTACAATTCAGTGTACATAACAGTCACTGATAACAGTACATAGTACTAGGATATATCAACATTGCTTTCATTTCGCAAGTTTATTGCTAGTGTAAAGTTAATTAAATGAAACCGATATTGGCCGGCGACATTTCCATTTTCTGCGTAATTATCTATCCCTCTTGGTCCATCAACAAGATTTTTTAAGAACCTTTGACTTGCTTTCAAATTCACATTTAAGATGCGATCTTATAAACAAATTTAAATAGTGTTCTTTTAATTTGCACTATTTTAAACCTCATAACACCATATTTCCAATTTTGTGACCCCGGCGCATTAATTCCTTTAACTCATCATGTCAAAAAGTAGATCTGACGAAAACTGATTTAAGGTATTAAATACTGTAGGCCAGCAGCCTACAGCCTAAAAAAATGATATAACCAGAACAAATTTTATTTTTCAACAACATATACAGAATAACAATAATGTACTCAGAAGTTGAGTAAATACTTAAGACAAAAACATCACTTTGTCATTCATTTTCATGAAACATTCCAATACTAATGATATTGTATGGTAATTTCTGTCGTAGAACAATAATGCTGTAATTCTTAAGATCGCAGTTGCACATACATGCCATATTTCTGAGAGGCTTCCCAGGGGATTTCGGTCTGAATTTCATGGGTTTTTGATATTACACCAGGAATTTTTACGCAAAATCTACATTTTTGATATATAATAAGAATAAATTCAGAAACACTCATATGACAATAGTATTTGGACTTAAGTCATCATGGTCCTTCATGGAATTTCAAACTCATAATATTATGGATGCATTCCACTGTCAACCTTCAGCTATTTAAAAAAAATCCAAAAAAAATCCAGGGGATATGGAATCCCCGGCGGGGGACCAGGGGATGGGTCAGAATTCCGGGCGATTTCCCCCCACAGGAGGATATGGCATGTATGTTTGTTTGCAAAAACAATGCATGCAATTTACACTTATAAATCATTCGATTGCCAATGTTGATGTGTAATTGCTGTGTACAACGTTCACATGTCTTCTCCAGTTGCTCTTGGCACTAAACTGTTTCTGGCATACTTGACAGGTATACGGTTTTTCACCAGTGTGCACTCGATAATGGACTTCCAAACTGGATTTCCGTGCAAAAAACTTGCCACACCATTTGCACACGAAGCCTTCAGATCGATATGGCCCTACATCTTGGTCTGAAATTGAAATAAAAACTGTGTGAATAGAATTGTGATAAAATTGACTCTGATCTTAATATTATTATTAAGGCGACTATAAATTAAATGCTATATGTTCATCCCCGCCCTTCTCTTTTTCGCCGCAGGTCTTAAATTTTATTGACTCAAAAAAAAAAATGAACTCATGGGCTGTGCATTTGCATTTGTTAAACAGAGAATTGTTACATGGTGTTCGTGGCTCATCTAGAGAAACCTGTATCTGTTCTCTTATGAAATAAGAAACGATCATGAACACATATTCAACAGTGAAACATGTAAGAAAAATAAAAAATGAGATACCACCCCTCACCTCATTTTAAAATCTAGCAATTAATTAATATTGGCCTAATACCATAAGGAAACTGTTTCAAAACATGTTTGACCTTCATTGGTGAATAAATAACATATATAAGTTTAAAATTAACCATACATTAAAGTGAACAAATTTGTAGTCCTACGTAGAAAAATAAATATGAAAAAATCGTGAATAAAACAACAGAAAATAATATATATTTAATGAGATGTCAACAACTGTTTTATTGTCTCAACTTTAAGGACTCATGTACATGTTATTAAATGTACACCTTCATTTGTAACAATATTTTAAATATTTTCTCAAATGATATGTTATTGTAATATTATTAATATAGTCTGTATTTTACTTTCATTTTTTGAATTTGTCTTTACATTGATAGATGCTTGACTAATGATTTCATGTTCATGAAAAAGATATATTTAAATTGAAATATCTTTTGGACACTATGTGAATTTGATTTTGTTTTCACTGCTGACGATCTGATGGTACATGTACGCACCTTAATTTTAAAACCAAACTAGTTAAGTACATGAAAGACAAGCCCCTCGCTGCACAATTAAATGTAAGGTATGAGACACAATGTCGAACAACAACTACCAAAAACAACGTAATCATTCAAATACTTTTAATCAATACATGCTGGGTTATCGCCAAATACAGCAGTGTACAGGGGATGCAAAACCGCTACTTTCAAGGCAATGGTAAGCCATGGTTTATGCCACCAACATCGGAAGAATTGGATGAGTAAATGGTTTGGTTTCTGTAAATGCTCCAGCAATTAAGAACTATGAACAACTTATATTTCTATTACTTTATTGTATGTGTGTCATGTTTAAATTGTTTGATTGTAGCATTGATAAACAAGCATTTTCAGTGAAAAGATATCCCCCACCAACGATGTGCTTGTTTGTGCTTGATGGCTTGTTTGTGCTTACAGTCATCATCGCAGTATGTTGGTTCATATTTATTTCAAGTTTCAAGAATTTCTACCAACTAGTTAAGTACTGAGAAATGGCTGTAAATGAGAGTTTTCCAAAAAATCAAGGGCAATAACTCCAAGTACGCAGTTGACGGACGGACAGACGGAAGGAAGGAAGGAAGGAAGGATGGACGGACGGACGGACAACGCCATTTCAATATCCCCCTCCCTATTTCATAGGCGGGGGATAAAAACACTTTTACTTGCTCATTCCTTGCACATATTGCAACAAGCGAAATCAGTTTCAAATTATCACAAAAAACACATAAGCATCTCGAAACAATTCACACATTATTTGTATGAAAATATAAAGGTTCAAAATTAGCAAGCATACACATGTGAAGTTATACTATATGAATATAAAGAGACACAGTTTCGGACTTTTTCATTCCAACAAGCACCAACTAAACTCAACCTTAAGTAAGACATACCATTGGCAAATATGGTCTCACGCTCAGAGGTTTAATGTACATGTATATAATAATATTTACAAATTAAAGCTGCACTCTCACAGATATACCATTTTTACAATTTTTTGTCTTGGAAAGAGCAAATTTTTGCGTAAATATCTGCAAAACAATAATATAAAATTCAGCTGACAAAAAATCAGATCGTAGATTTTCAAATATACCAAACATATATATATTTTTGTCAGCAGTCTTATATCACTGGTTTGCAGATATTTACGCAAAAATTTGCTCTTTCCAAGACAAAAAATAAAAAAGTTGTAAAAATGGTAAATCTGTGAGAGTGCAGCTTTAAGTCCTTCAGCAAAATATGCCTTGACCCAAAGACCTGGATAGGTACCCTTTTGAATCTGATAAGCCTTACAATTTTCATGTCATTTTTTCAAATCTTAAAAAGACTTATTAATATGCACAAGCATGTGAGTCTTCATATTATTACTCCTGCGGAACCGTTTGAGGCAAACACTACACTCGAACGGTTTTTCTCCAGTGTGTATTCTCATGTGGGTGGTCAGGTTTCCAGATTGCGAAAACGTTCTTTGGCAGTAGCTGCACTGGTAGCGTTTGTTGGATTGTTCATATACCGGTAGCTCTTGTCCTCTAGGTCTGCTGTTATACATCAAACCTGAAATTGTAAAAAAAACATGTATTAAACATTATTAATTATTTATGTACAAATATAACCACCGTTCAGAGATGCAATACATTAACTATTTGTTAATATTCCATACATTTTGTTAGTCAAACTAATAATAAGCATTTACTTGTAACTGCAAATGAAACTTAAAGAAGTCTATAAACAATTGCACTGCAACTTTGGCAAATGGTACTTTAAAGATAAATTAATTCTGTCGCCTATCATAGATTCAAAATTCGCCTCTGATTCATGCTCTGACATACATGCCATATTTTCTGGAGACCATTCAGGGGGATTTGTTCAGAAGGCTAAAAATTCAGGGGGATTTTGGTGGTATTCAGGGGGATTTTTTAGCAGGTTTAAGTTTGCGAAATTTCAAAGTATATTTAGATGCGAAAGTACGAAAAAATGAATTCACATAATTATATTTCGCTATGAAAACCTCTTAACTTTTTCATTATACAGAATTATTTTATGTCATGATTTATCATATTCTTATGATACACTGTCATGTCATGTTGTAATACTGTACATTAAATTTAACTTCCTCCAAAGTCTTTTAAAAAAATTATGCTTAAAACTATCAGCTATGATGACGTTCAGACACTAAGAGAATGGAATGAATTTTATTAATTTCTACCTTTTCCAAAATAGTAATATTTCTTTGCCTTTGATCATTTCTTCTAATTAATTGATCACTTGTTTTCTTTTGGTATTTATCAAACCTTTTTTAAACAGTCATTTCACCCTTGCGGAGTTGTTTCGTTACATTCAATTTCATTCACATACTGTGGTTTCACTTTGTCATTATTGCCTGATGCAAAATATCTAAAAAAAAAAAAAAAAAATTTTGTGTATTTTTTTTTTTTAATTCTGGGGGATTTTTATCTCCCACCGGGAGACCGGGGATGGATCGAAATTCCGGGGGATTTTTTCCCCCGCCGGGGGATATGGCATGTATGCTCTGAAAATCATCAATGCTTCGATCACAACTTTCAACTCAATACATACATGTATGTTAATGACACTGCGTAGACTATCTAGAAGCTAACACATTTCTAGGATAACTTATGATGTTTTATTTATGTACCAGTATGCTCCAAAAATTAATCTTTATACAATGCATGCATTTTGGTATTGTCAATTGACAATGCTTTTAGTCTTTTTTTTCTTATGAGTTACATTGAATGTAATTCATAGATCAAAACACATCAGCTTGAATTTAATGAATTTTTGTTTTTGTTTCATTGTATCTGCTTAGTTTGAGTATTGTTTTCATAGTTGTATTTAATTCAGTGTTCAGGGATAGCATTTTAAGCACACATTTTAATCCAAACAAAAGCTAGTAATAATACACATATTTTATTTAAACATATTTCACATCAGATTTAACAAACATATATATATGTCCCAAAACACAAAATTGGCCATTTGCCTCATATCAAAATTATGGTTCTTCGTCAGATTACATTCACAAAAGTAATTCCAAATTTAGTGCCATTATTCACATAAAGTTTAGCTAAATACATTGCACTAAAGTGTATAAAAATGTGATATCTACACATATGGTAAAAATGGAGAAAGTAAATAGTTTTATATACATGTTTCACAAGGTGCTTTATTGTAAAAAATATGAACGCAATGTCAAGTTCTCATGTAAATGCTTGCATTTAAAAAAAAAAAAATTGTTTTATTGACTGGTCAACATTTATGCAAAAATTAATGTTTACCAATCAATTCCTTTTTAAAACTGCAAATTATCCAATAGATAGCAAGTGAACATTTCATCAATATTAGATACAAATGTCTCTGAAGAAAAAATGACAGTATTCTTTTTATACAATACGGGTATATATGTATACATCTGAATGAATGAACAAGAGAATTCAATGAATATGTAATTATATTAACCATTTACATTGGTATGTTAATAAAGTGTATTAGTGATCTATAATAAACAAAGAAGTCTTGTATTAACACCTATTCTGCTTACATGTTTATGTATGAATAGGCAATTATGTTATTAGGCTGGTTGTTCAGAACTTTATTAAAGTTAACAACTTTGTTAATGTCATTATTGTTAACTTTGAAATGTTAACTTCTTTGGAAGTTTCATGCTTGTATTCTGCATATTAAATTTCAAATAAGATTTGAGACAACTGTTTCAGCTTTACTTAATTTAAATAAATGAGCACATTTTAATATATTTCAACTTTAAATTGTTAACAACAATGCTGTTAATCATATAGTAAACAATCAGCCCATTGTAGACTTTAAGTATCTATCATGTGTTCCCGTTACGGATAGAAAAATCAGACCCGAGGGTACGTGTGTATTTAGCCAATAACGAGGCTTGCCGAGTTACTAGCCACACAGCGTGCCTAAGGGTCGGATTTTTCGATCTGGACCGGAAAAACATGATTGATAATTTTTCTTGCATATCTAAATTTATCAATTTGTGGAAAAATGATGTTGAAAACAAACTTTTGTACAATTACACAAAAAAGCGCGTACAACGTTGTTTACCGGCGTCATAGAGCGCAGTAATTTTGAATAAATAAAAATAGCGTTTTTTAACGATTATTTACCGGTATGTTCTATTTTTTATTAAAAGTCTGCAAACATATATATTTGATTGCGCTTTATTGAAATGACATAATATATTGTTCATAAACCATACAATTTAATGAAATAAGAAGTGGCGCGTTGTTGCGCGTGACTCATCTTACATGGGGTATGTAAGATGGGTTTTTCCAGCACTGGTCAAATGACCGGAAACACACATCCGGTATGCAAGAAAACAGTTTTACATCAACTCTAGACACTATCTGTATAACCGCATAGGAATCAAATGAAAATCTGACCTAAACACAAACTTGTTCTTGATTGTACAAAATGAACTGTTGAAATTATTGAACTTATCCATTCTACATTTGTGTATTTAAGATGCACACACAGACGAGCCCATCATATCATTACTCATGAAATATTTTGCAGCAGACACAACAGTTTATACATTCACTTTAAAGATGCAGAGTTGACATTTTTGCCATTCAAGTTAGTTGGTTATTTATTTTACGATTTTGAAGAAAGTTATATTAACTTATGTTAAAGTAACTCGCTCATGGTTTGTAAAATGCACTAATATTATAATAATAAGTGTATTCAGATGCATTACCGGGAAAACTAATGTTTTTGTCCAAAAACATGTGTGAGTCACTTAAAGCTACGATATTGCCCGAGAGTGGGGTCTTATGTTGTGGGGAAAACCAAAATTAAACTGGCGAAATCCCATTTGTCCTGCTTGATGGCCACCATCCAAACT
This sequence comes from Mya arenaria, assembly GCF_026914265.1. Classification (NCBI taxonomy): domain Eukaryota; kingdom Metazoa; phylum Mollusca; class Bivalvia; order Myida; family Myidae; genus Mya; species Mya arenaria. The sequence continues at coordinate 51,149,508 of NC_069131.1, read as the reverse complement.
CGCATGCCCTCATGCTGGCAATCGAACCCGCGACGCCTTGGTGAGAAGTGCGGCGCTAATCACTAAACTAACTGGACAAAACATTTAGTTCATTGAAGTTAAGATGCACCCGCATATGGGCCCGTCTATTATTACTCCTGTTAAACCTCTTGCCACACACACTACACTCGTATGGTTTCTCGCCCGTGTGAATTCTCATATGCGTATTTAAGTTTCCAGCTCTGGAAAACAGCCTGTAGCAGAAGCTGCATTGATATCGTTTGTTGTTTGAGCCATTCATACTCGTGTCTTGACCTTCCTCTGTTTTGGTATCCACCATTGAATCTGAAACAAAATAACATAACTGTTTTATTTTCTTACAAATTGAAGTATCATATAACATTATTTTCAGAGTGTTGCAAAAAAATCATATTTGTTTGTCGAAATTAAAACAGTATTTAAATGTTATAAACATATTATATAACATATGTTTTTTGCTCATGAACGCCAAAAACAATTTATGCTTACTCGGTGAAATATATTATGATCTTACACTAAAACAACCTATAATCCTTTATATTTTATATCTTGTTTTAGTGTCTGTAATCTGTAATATCCTAATCATCTACCTCTAAAGCATCATCGGTACCACTGATACACACAACGGATACCCCCGATACACACAACGGATACCCCCGATACACACAACGGATACCCCCGATACACACAACGGATACCCCCGATACACACAACGGATACCCCCGATACACACAACGGATATCCCCGATACACACAACGTATACCCACGATACACACAACGGATACCCACGATACCCACAACGGATATCCCCGATACACACAACGGATATCCCCGATACACACAACGTATACCCACGATACACACAACGGATACCCACGATACACACAACGGATACCCCCGATACACACAACGGATACCCCCGATACACACAACGGATACCCACGATACACACAACGGATACCCACGATACACACAACGGATACCCCCGATACACACAACGTTATGCTTCCTTGTGTACTGTGGGCAATTTGGCTAGGAAAATATCGTAATCATGAATAATTAATGAGGCAATTTCATTGGTTCCGCAAGGATACAACCAGATTATTTACGGTTGAAAATATTCTGGCGATTGCCAAAAGCCATCCAATATTTCACCATCAGAAAAAAATAATCAATGGGAAGATCTATAATCAATATACCAATTTATTCATCACAAACCATAGTGCTCAATAAAACAGCTAACAATTACAGTACACAGTTGAAATATAAACATGGATTTCATTAGATTGTCAGCATTATAGTACAAAAAATATTACATAGCTACAAGATATTCATGCATTTCATACGAGTGTCAGATATCAATGAGTGTCAAAATTACTGAGCAAAACAAAACATTAAAGGTTGCTTGGCAACAGTACCTTTAACTTCATAAAATGAGATTGAATTATGATTTTTTAATATAGTTGTTCAATAGTTATTACTACAAAATAATCATTTAACTTGATACAAGTCATCAAAAACATGCATGCAAAAAAGATAAAACAAGAGCTGTCACAGTATGTGACGAATGCCCCCGAATGTGACATTGACCTATGAACATGGTCAGTACATGAAAAGTTGATCTTGCTTTTATGTGTCAACACATATGGCAAGTTATTTTAAATTGCCTCTGAACATAAAAAATACCACCCATATTTGACAACCTACACTTTTATGTCCTTATATTCATCATTCCATTGTGAATAAACACTAAGTGTATCTTTCACCTTAGAGGTAGGGACATGGGTCTTGCACACAACATGTCGTCTTGGTATGTCGAACACATGTGGCAAGTTATTTTAGAATCTGTCCATACAAGGGAAAGTTAGAGCCCGGACGTAACAACCTATACTCTATGTCCTTATATGCAGCATTCCATTGTGAATAAACACCTAAGTGTGACCTTGACCTTAGAGGTAGGGACACGGGTCTTGCACGCGACACGTCGTCTTGGTATGTCGAACACATGTGGCAAGTTATTTTAAAATCTGTCGATACAGGGGAAAGTTACAGCCCTGACGTGACAACCTATACTCTATGTCCTTATATGCAGCACTCCATTGTGAATAAACACCTAAGAGTGACCTTGACCTTAGAGGTAGGGACACGGGCCTTGCACGTGACACGTCATCTTGGTATGTGGAACACATGTGGCAAGTTATTTTAAAATCTGTCCATACAAGGGAAAGTTAATGAGCCGGACGGACCCCAGTCTTAATCCGCTAATGTATACAATAATCTGAAGTTAATAGCTCTCAATCCTGATTTCAGGATAGTCCTGAAATTAAGAACTCTGAAACATGTAGAAATTTGTCATAACTATATAATGTCATACTTATTCACACTTTCAATATTTGTTCCAGATAACCGACACACTATAATAATGCTTAATGGCAAAACATGAACCCGTCGACTCCGCACCCACTACATTTCTTTTGAAATACCAGGGCTTTTTCTTAAGTACCCACAGGTCTGACTATTGGACCCTTTCCCAAAGCAAAATATATGATATCTCTCCCAATCTTCAGAAAAAAAATCCCAATCAAAAGTAAATAATAAAAGTGTTTACCTGTACTGTTCAACATCCTTATAAATTATGTGATGTAGTTTTGAGGATAGTTGAATTTGCTTATTTTCATCTCATTCAGTATTGAATACTATCTATCATGATTTGCAATAGATACCGTATTCACACCAAAATCATTGATATTTCAGCCATTTTAGGTCTTTTTAAAGGGAAAGAAACTAGTATTTAATAATTTCTCATTCACAGGAGAAAAGCTTGTTCTTTTAACTTTAAAATTTCCCAATACACCCACAAAAAATTTGATAATCTTCGGGGACAGTGACCCCAGGTGATAAACATTTTGGATATCTTTAACCAAGTCCAAAAACTTAACCAGTTTTACACAATTGGCTATTGGTCATTTCTATGGTTTGGTTAAAGTTAGCCAAAAGGTTTATTGATTGGTCAAAATTTATCAAAATTAACTGCCAATCAATCATAACTATCTAACTTGTATGTGGTTGTCATAGTTTCAGGTGTGTAAGGTAATGCGTCTTCATACTATTCGAGGTGTAAAATCTCTTGCCGCACACCCTGCACTCGTGCGGCTTCTCGCCCGAGTGGATTTTCAAATGTGCGTTTCGGTTTCCGCTTTTTGAGAAAGTCTTAAAGCAAACGTTACACTGGTGTATTTTCTTTTCCGTTGATCTTGGTCTTCCCATTTTTTTCTTTGGTGGCGTCATCTCCGCCTCAGGTGGAACTGCAAAATACAAACAAACTGTTATATAATTTCATTAAAATAATTTTAACCCAATTAATTGAATTTAGAGCTGCACTCTCACAGATAGACAGTTTTGAAAAATTTAAAACAAAATGACTTAGAATCACCTTATTTTGAAATGCCTTAAATTCAGACATGCAAAGAAACTCAAAATTGAACAGATCTCATTTTTTTGGAAAAAAACTTCCCCACATTTCTTTTTTCTTGAAGCATAAGGAAAGCTTTTTGCAATAAAACATCAATTTTCGACCTTAAATATGAAAACCTGTGATCTGATCTTTTGTCAGAAGTCTTGTATGAATGGTTTCCAGGCAAAGACAAAAAATTGAAAGAGCAAACACCGTCACTGTGAGAGTGCAGCTTTATATGCTGCACAATATGATTGGTTAGGCCAAAAAAAAATTGTTTGTTTCGGGTAACCTTCCCAAAATTTCTAGGTAGGGTAGGTAGGGATTTTTTTTATTATTTTTTTCAAAATCTGTCGTAAGTTCAGAGTGTTTTCTTGCACATGGCAGTCTTTCCTACATTACTGTCATTGCCTGACTTTGTTTCATCATATAAACAATAATTCTGATTAAAATCTGCATTTATCCGCCCTACGTAACTCTCTATTTGCTAACGAAAATATTTTTGCTCAGAAACGGAAGCAAAATAGTTAGGGTCGGCACATTTTTATAGGTAGGGTCGGGTTACCCGAAACGGACATATTTTATTTTAAGGCCTTAACACTCTAAGGATGCACAAAAGAAATGCATTTTCGCAAAAAATAAAATGGCTCCTTTCAAGACAAAAAAAAAATGTGCAAAACGTTCAATCTGTGAGAGTGCGGCTTTGGGTAAGGCCTCATATGAAAGCAAAACTTAATAAGAGTCACAAATGCAAATGTAAGCAAAGGCTCATCTGGATGGGTTAAAGTTATAATCATTAAGACTGCATAATTAGGTTTTGTAATTTGAAACTAATTGTGTTTACCACTAAGTCTAAGAATTATCTTGACACTCTATCAGTATGGGGCTTACTTAACACAATACATATTTTGACCCATTTGTGGTGGGACTTGCTAGATGTACAAGTTGTTCAAATATGAATTCAAAGCAGAAGGGTTTTCCATATTTCTGTAACAGTTATGACATTTTTGACATTTATATTCACGACACACTAAAAAACTCAATTGTGTTGTTTAGTAACTACGTTTATTCACATTAATATACAATTTAATGGTTAACAAATTTGATAGTACACACAATTAATAATAACATATCATAACACATTCATATTACATTATTTACATCAATAAACAATTTTATAGTAAAATAAATCTATAGTACACACAATAATTCATTCCATGTCAAAACAAAATCATATAACATTGTCCTCTTAATCAATTTTCACATAAATTTATAATAGCATGGCTGGTTACTGCTCCATATGTGTCACTAAGAGTGGTCCCTATGAACATTTTTTGTAGATCAACTTCTTTGAAAATTAAACTTTGGATTAAAATTAAATTTTTGTTGATTTCATTGTAGATAAACTTATTTTTAAATCAAAATATTGATAACAGTTAAATTTCATCATATTTCTTCTTCAATAAACTTATTTTAAAATCAAACCATTGATTATATTTATCAAACTATAAATTATAAATAAATTTCGTTGAATTCTTCGTTGATAAACTGTTAATGGTAAAATGAAGTTCATTCATAACTTCTTGAAACAACATGAGATTTTCCTTTAAACAACTTTTTTTCTAAATTTATAGTAATCAAATATATAAAAAGAACAAAAACAATCACAAATTAACCAGAACAATAATATTTACAAGTTATCACATTTTTTTTTTATAATTTCTGCCAAATCCATTTTTAAAAATTAATTACAAAATTTACCAGAACAACAATATTCAGAACAAGTTAACACATTTTTTTTTATAATTTCTGTCAAATCCATACAATGAAAACACAACTTAAAGTCTCAACAATATTCATAACAAATTGTCATTTTTTTTTTTTAAATAATTTCTGTCAAATCCACACACAAGTACCCACCAATTAAGAATCAAGAAAATTTAGAACAAATTCACACATTTTTTTTAAATATTTTCTGTTATATCCAAACACAAATTCTTTAAGGGGCTAGACACCAGATGTTTAAAAAATCGGCAAATTCATTATTTCCACAAAACGAGCCTAGAATTGTCAATGTGAGCGAGTTAAGTAGTTTGACATGATTAAAATAATAAACACAACAATCATCTTGCTGTCTTATCTGTGTTTTCCCAATCTATTAATAGCACACAATGGTTTCCCAGTTTAAATCATAGATATTTAGGAGTACAGATAAATTTACTGACGCTATTTTTAAACTAACTCATAGTACATGTAGAAATTAAACCCCCGTATATTTTTAATTGGAAAAATGCGCAAAAAACTGTGAAATATGCATGTGTGGTAAGCGATGTGATACATCACTTAGATTCAATGCATTGTACAAAACGATGTCAATTTTATGTAAGCTTTTAACATTTTACTTTTTTTTTCTTGCAATTGTGATCTGGTTGGTGTCTAGCCCCTTTAAAGTCTCAGAAAATCTGAAGATGAACGACCATATGAGATTTCAAATTACTACGAGTGTTAAAAGTTTTTTGGCACAGCTCACACTTGTATGGTTTTTCCCCACTGTGAGTTCTCAAATGAGCCTTTAAGGTACATGGTTTCAGAAATATTTTGTTGCAAACTTCGCACTGGTGAATTAATGTTGTTGAGCCATCTCTTCGCTTCCTTCTCCGTTTCTTCTTCTCCGGGGTTTCTGAAACAGAAATATATACAAAATCAGTTTTTTTACTTAGGGAACTTTATAATATTTAACACAATATTAAGTTAGGAGTCAATTATCTCTCTTTCGTTGCTTACATTTTTTTTTCCACAAAAAAAGGATAAATGATTGGGTGAAAAAATAACCTTCACTATTTTTGAAGCCTTCAAATAAAATTATGCTACCAGGCCTCAATTTCTTGAAACTTCTTAAGCTTAACAGACTTAAGTAGCCTATTTGAATTGGCCAAAATACATATACTTAAACTGAATTCTGAAAAACGAAAAATGGTTTATTGAGACAGGGATGTGATTGACCTGGCAGCTCGATGGCTGAAACATTTTCGGCCATGGGTTTATGGGGCGCTCTTGGGGTCAAAAGCGCACTGCTGTAGAAGAAAAAATGGCCTTTTAGAAGCTCTTTTAAGGGCTCTCCTCACTTTAATTTTGAAGCAAACTTGAATATAAACTTAAACAACTGAAAGCAACAAAATAATTTTTTCAGGTAAAAAAATAAAAAAAAAATTTTTTTGGGGGGGGGGGGGGGGGGGGGGTCTCTGGGGCCATTAGATCCGCGGAATTTCGCAAATCCGCGGACAAATCACATCCCTGCTGAGATAATCATAAAGATCATTCATATCTAAAGTATAAAAACTCTTAACAAAGTTAATATTACGCAAATTAGAGAAAAATAATAATAGTAAGATTAGCTTAATCCTGTTATAACGGACTTAAGAAGTTTTTAGAAAATGGGGCCAGGTGGTCCAGAAAAGTAAAGAAGATAGTTATTCTCTACATCTGGATTTTCAACATTTGTATGGAAAAACACACACAATTTTCAACCAATCAGTTCGTTTGTAGCGATTTTCCATCACTTATCTCTAAGTTTTGCAACATGCAGTAAATGAAGATGTATTTATATATCAAATTTCATTTTTTCTATGGTTCCTTAAAATTGACGAATGAGTTCAATTAACCAAGAAATGAAAAAGTAACTAAATAACATACACAAAATTAGTTGTTGTGTGAATGCCAAGCTTATCTGTTTTTTCTGTAGAATTAAACATGATTAAAACCTTCTTTTCTTTTATAGGCCTCGCTAAACAAAGTATGAATTGTCTATAGCATATAATGTGTTTCATAAGATTTTCATAGAAATATACAGTAATGGAATGTTTTGGAAATGCTGGCCTCTAAGGTTAAATTTATGGCAAAGAACAAACTAAGTTCCATTACAATATATGGGAATGATTTGGAGCTATGACTATGTACCAAGGTTAAAGTTATAGCAATATAATTATGTGTACCGGTTCTATTAAAATATATGGGAATGTTTCGGAGCTTTGACTAAGTACCAAGGTTAGAATAATGGCAATATATGTTCAGCAAGTTTCATGAAAATATATGGGAATGTTTGGAGCTATGACTATGTACCAAGGTTAATTTTAGTTATAGCAATATATGTGTACCGGGTTCTATTAAAATATATGGGAATGTTTCTGTTTTGGAGCTATGCTGGCCAAGGTTGAAGTTTTTGCATGACAATAACTCAAATGATGACAGCTATGAGAACACCAAGACTAGGGCAATTCCTTAATGTGTTTTCTTCCAACAAAATTAAACAAACGAGCTCAAAACAAGCCTGTTGTATGATAACTGTACAACAATAGTCAGGGACCCAGAAAGCTTATTAAGCTAATCAAAACTTCATCTAAAAACATTTATTTAACATTTTATTTCCATTTACAATAGTGTCATACAATTTAATACAATACTTACAATTATAATACTGATATATACAACAAATAATTACCATATCAAATTAGCTTTAATACTTGTTTTTGCCAAATCCTTATGTTTTGATAATGTTTCTTATGTTTAGTATTTGCAGCATAATTATAAGCAGTGTTTTCCATTTGAGTGGTCAAAAAAGCAAAAGTCCAAAAACCAACAACGATAAAATGACAACCTGGCTTGATCAAATGTTCAGTTCTATAAAGCACATAATATAGGGCTAACTTCAGTTACTACAGCCAGATCAGTTGTAGGGCTTGTTGATTCAAGGTTCTAATTTTGAAAACTACCATCAGAGGTACTAACAGCTGATAATTGTTAATCTAGAAATAAGGTCAGAGAGGTCTGTTTGAGAATAAGAGATTAATGCTAAAAGCAGGGTAAAGGGGCCCGAGACCCGTTTTGAAATTGTTTACAAAGTCATTCATATTCATATCAAGACATTTTCTTCAGTTTTGATGCAAAGTATCTGAGCTAAACACAACCTGTACAGCTTTTCAATGGTCTGAAGTAAGAAGTTTTCAATCCTAATGTCCGTAATAATCCTTAACTTAAGAATCCCGTATCATAGACAAATTATGATTTCTCAAATATGAATTACTTTAGATAATGTGAAGCTTTAACTGACTACTCAGTGGAATTGGAAATTTCAGCCAAAATAAATCACACAAGAACTTAAAGCAATCCGATTCAATTTGGCTACTGATAGTTCTTCATTATCCCTCACAAAGGCAAGACAATTATGCGGAGTTTTAGGTTGCACAAGTATTTTACAATAACTAAACAGTCTTTAAAAATAATACAAAAAGCCATACAAAATTAATGTCATGTTCACCAGACTATTTCTCAAAAAATAACTGGAAGGGGCGAAAAAGAAATTACCAAAACTTCAAATTGGTTTGCCCAAAACAATTATTCAAATACTTAAGATTCATCTATTCAAAGCATAATACAATTTACATATAATAAAACCAACCAGTCCACATTAAATACATGCAGACTAACAAAAGCAAAAATGTAAGGCCAAAACAAAAACTTCTTTTCCACTGACATCTCCATCAAAATAAGGTAGGTGGGTAGGCATAATTAATTATTTTTTAAACTTTGATAAAAATCTACACTATGGCTAAGTTTAGGGCTGGAAGGAAAAAATAAGATCGGTCGAGATAATGGAAACAATTTTTTTTACACCTAATGAACATCCGTTTGTCTTTCCTTATTGTATTTTGTGCTTTTGAAGTACCACTTAAGTCCAACAAGAGCTGTTACAAAAACAGCCACTCAACTATTTCACTGCTTTTAACCATAATTTCAACGTCGATAAGTCAAGGGCCGTATTAATTAATTTACATGAAAGATAGTTATCTGACTTGATAAGTTAAGTACATTGGATGGTTGGAAGCCATGGTGGTTTGTAAAGTGTGCTTAAAAAGTATCACCGGTCATTTTTTTCCATAAAACACAACATCATACACAAGTTATGTAAAATAAAATGGACAGCCATTTTTTCAAAAAATACTCCTTGGTCGCATCAACGCAGCTATAGTTCAAGTTACATTTAATGAATAACCATGTGTCTTTCAAATTGCTTTTCACATTAAATGTTTTGCAAAAATAAGGCAAGAGTAAAGCTATGGTTCAATTTACATTTAATGAATAACCATGTGTCTTTTCAAATTGCTTTTCACATTAAACATTTTGCCACAAATATGGCAAGAGTAAAGCTATAGTTCAAGTTACATGTAATGAATAACCATGTGTCTTTTCATATTGTTTTTTCACATTAAACATTTTGCCACAAATATGGCAAGAGTATAGCTACGTCTTGCCACAAATATGGCAAGAGTATGATAGCTATAGTTCAAGTTACATGTAATGAATAACCATGTGTCTTTTCATATTGCTTTTCACATTAAACATTTTGCCACAAATATGGCAAGAGTATGGCTACGTCTTGCCACAAATATGGCAAGAGTATGATAGCTATAGTTCAAGTTACATGTAATGAACAACCATGTGTCTTTTCATATTGCTTTTCACATTAAACATTTTGCCACAAATATGGCAGGAGTATGGCTTCTCTCCTGTATGGATTCTTTGGTGGACTTTTAGGCTTTGTTTGCTGGTGAAGACCTTTCCACACACACTGCACCATTCTTCTGGCATGGAATTTGTGTCTGAAAAGAAATAAACATACCATTCAGTAATGAATCATACTAATTTTGAAAGAACTAATAATATATGAATTATTATTATTTAAACATAATTATACAATTTTAACAAAATAAATAAGCATACCATTTAGAAAACAAAAAAAATACCACAAAAGAAACACACCAATTATTACAAGGAATAATATTATACAATCAAATGACTTTTTTCTTTTAAACATCATGTATTTTACATTTTGATCTATCCTTGAACACTTAATTGACCTTAATTTAAAACACTTTTCACCATTACCCTCACTCATCACAACATCACTTTCAGTGCTTTGATTTTTTTTAATTATTTATTTTGAGTATTTGCATGCAAATACTTCATGCATTATCACAAGTGGCTCCCAAGGCTTTATTCATAAAGCATCATGGTGAAATAAAATTATTTTAGTAAAAAAAAATTAATATTTAACAACAAATACTTATTATACCCTCGATTTTTCATCAAATTTATTCATATGCCCTTATAATTTGGATCTTTTTCTTACTTATTTTCATGTATTGGGTATAAAAACATTGATAATTTTCTTGAAATTCAACTGAGCAAAAACAACATTTTTTTCACTAAGATGCTTTATGAATAAGGCTCCAGGTCCCTATTTGGAGGAGTAACTAGAAAATACTGACCACCGGTCAGTTGCTATGCAATACATGTGCATGTACCTGTTGAGATATTTAGTAAAAACATAATATATTGTAAGAGAACCGAGATGGTATTGATTTTTATTTTTCTCAAAAAACAACAACAACAAACATACAATCTTACAACAATAAAAAATAATTTACATAAACAGATTTTTAGCAAAACATGTCTTTATTGCGACAGAAAAACAAAACATATAATTATTAATTATTGTCCTTTTTTCTGCGGTGCCATCCTGAGCCTTTTCAAAGATTCTCCTGCATGTATTTCATCTGAAAAAGAGAAACACTCTTAAGGAGATCGGATAAGAAAATTTATGTTACTTCGGAACAATTAAATTCAGATCAATTGCATCACAATATGATTTCAGAGCAAGAAAACACAAAAATAGCAATGACTTTAAATAAAAAATTACTGGGAAACAATAACATTCATTGCTAAGTTTTCACAACATTTAATCTTAGAGGATACATTTTCAATCAAATGCTGCCAAATTCAGATAGTCATATGAAAAGTCCTCACCTTACTTATGTAAAAAAAAAAGGATTTTTTTTTTATCAGATTGAAGGGACTCTTGTCTTGTCAAAAGTACTTTTTTAGTACATAATAGAATTTGGCAAATCATTAGGAGTGTTAAAACTAAAATACTGACAGCTGGAAACCTTTAACAAATGTTGATATATGCTCAAATATTGTCTTTTAAGTCTATGATTTTGAATAGCTTTAGTAACCTGATTCAACAAAATGCTGAAAGATAAAATTATCCCTTGGCTTATGCAGTGTGTGTATACCACGTGATAAATTACGTCATAATTATATGCTACGTCGGAAGGCAACTTTTTGCATAATATGAAGACTTAAATCAAAGATAACTTTTCTTTAACTACACCATTTTAAATAAAACAAAGGGCAGTCTATGCCACAGAGCCCCGCCTTCGTTTTATTACCGGAGCTTGATAAGGTGATTAGTTTCATCAAACACTTCAACAAACCTGATTCCATAATAATGTTTTGACAGTGCTCCGTCAGACGGCCGTATTGTGAAAAGGTTTTTCGAAGTGTTTGCAGAAACTAAACTCTCATTCAAACTCTGGTAAAAGACAGGTGGGGTTCCGTAAGAAATGTAGACTGCGCTATGTTTCATCTTATAGTGTGAAGAAATAGTGAAGTTATCTTTGTTTTAAGTCTTCATTCGAAGCAAAATATGGTCTTCCGACATAGCATTTAGGACGCAATTTATCACATGGAATACACACACTGTTATTTAAGAGTTCTTGTTAGGGAGCAATTTTGGTGTCAGTTTCTAATTTTTGTCTTGACTGTACTGCTGTGGGTTGATTTTCAACAACAACCAGACGTTTTTTTGTACTTAAATTATATTTTATTCTGCAATTTCGATATCATAGAGTAAAATAATTATAACAGATAACAGGGTTTTCAGATGCATAACCATGAAAACAAATTTGGTCAAAAACATGAGCAAGTCCCTAAGAAAGTTGTGAACTTCATTTTAACATCAATGTGTGTTTTTAAATAAAGTCAGTGATAAAGTATGTTAGAAATTATCAAATCATTGTATCAAAGCTAAGTGAGATATTTAATAAGGAAAATGAATTTAATTAGGAAACTACTTAAGACGTTTTATGAATACCGACCCAAATACATACCGGTACCAGTTTGGTTGCGTATGATGAACGGCGAAGGTATGCCTTAACAGGTTTCCTTTCTGGTTAAAACCTTTGCCACATATCTGACAAACAAAAGGCTTCTCTCCCGTATGCACCCGCATGTGCAGCTTCACATGGGCTCTAGATGGAAACAGCTTGCCACAAATGGGACACCTGTTCACCTTCACACCTGTAATTATAAAGAATAATTCTAGTTTTATGTGACACCCTATTAACTGAGTTCTTAAATCACGAAAGTAATCATAAATGCCAAAACAAGGTTTCAAATTTCTTGAAATTCAGTGACAAATAAAGATTTGATCCACTCCATAAGTAAAGAGTTTTTGTTTTGTTTTCTGATTTTTAGACCCATTATTCTGGTTGTTGTTTCTTTTCTTCTTTTTGGGGGGGGAGGAGGGGAGGGGGAGGGTAGTTTACTTGGAACAAAAGTTGTCATGCTGCAAATCAGTCGTCTAGCAATATTTTCCAATTAGTCATCCATATCGCCAAAGTGATTTCTGGTATATTTTTAATATCATTTATTTGACATTAATCTGACAAAACAAAATTACAAAATGCTGAACTCCTTATGGTCATTCAATTTTAAAAAATCTTATAGAACGATCAAGATATTATAGAAATATATTACTTAATAGCAGAAATTCAGCCCTGTTGCAATTGCTGGATTTCCCGAAAGGGAAAAAAGTGCATGTTCTTTTCATTTGGACAAGGCATTTTACAAAACAGCTAATACACATAAGTCAGGGAATTAACAGTAAACACAATTAGTTGATAAATCTTAAAAAGTCTAGGTGTTATCTGCAATAGCGTTCAAGACACATAAAAGAAAAGAAGCTAAGTCAAACAAAGTTTCTTTGTGTTTATGTAACCTTAATTAAGAACTTTTTAACACAAAAAAGGTTTCAATCATCTCATTATCAAAATTGAACAATTCAATTGTGAACTGAAAAAGTCACTAATTTTTCAGATGTCAACCACATGGGATTTTTTATGAATTTTGAAACTGTCACTCGCACTAAATATCAAGTCTAGTCTTATCATTCTTGAACTGAATATTTCTTTGAAAACTCTCCCTCAACTGTCAAACAATGTTCCATACATATTGAAATTATCACCACCAGGTATTTCTTGATGTTGCAAGTTACTTTAAGTGTTCTTTATGAATAAAAATAGTTACTGTTTCATAAATATGAGCATATCGATCAGGACCATTGTGATGGTCCCTAACTCTCAGGTTGCAACATTTACGTGTTCTGTGTAAATAAAATCATCCCAGGTTCTTGAACGTGAAGCATTCAAGTACTGTTGAAATTGCCCCTTTTTTTCAGGTTCTCGAATGTGAAGCATTCTAGTACTGCTGAATTGCCCCTAATTTTCAGGTTGCCACATTTAAGTGTTCCGTGTAGATAAAATCATTCTTGGACCGATGAAATAGTCCCTTTTCCTTTGATTGCAACATTAAGTCTTCAAAGTAGATAAAAATATCCCTGGTTTTCAAACGTGAAGCATTCCAGTACCATTGAGTTTGTCAACATGTTTTTCGAGCGTCAAGCATTTAGGGTGTTGTGGAATCATTTGTCTCATCACAAGACTTTTCTGTACTGTAGATGAGTATGAATTAATGTAAATTCTCAGACGTGAAGATTCTCAGACATGAAGATTCTCAGACGTGAAGCGTTCAGGGTGTTGTGTAACCATGTAAATTCTCAGATATGAAGCGTTCAGGTGTTGTGTAACCATGTAAACTCTCAGACTTGAAGCTTTTAAGGTGTTGTGTTTCCCTGTAAATTCTCAGACTTGAAGCTTTTAAGGTGTTGTGTAACCATGTAAATTCTCAGATGCGAAGCATTCAGGGTGTTTCAATACCATATGCAAGTTCTCAGATTGAAGCATTCACCGTGTTGTATAACCATGTAAATTCTCAGACGTGAAGACTTCAGGGTGTTGTGAAACCATGTGTCTCATCACATGACCTTTCTGTGTAGATCGGTAGGTGCAAACCTCACATTTAAACGGCTTTTCACCCGTGTGGACTCTCACATGGACTTGCAACAAAAACTGCGATGAAAACACTTTGCCACATGTGCTGCAAGGGTTATGTCTTGAGTCTGAAAGAAAAAATATATGGAAGACATCAGTTATCATTTAAAAATATACAGTCTTCATGTCAGGGCTGGCCAAAATTTCTCCAAAATTCTAAAGCGCAATACTTTAAACCAAATTTCGGTTCTGAGGGAGTGGCACCAGTCATAAGGTTACGCCCCTAAGTTAAGCCCCCTCTTACATCAAATCCTGGATCCCCCTTTTTATACACAGTGACATTCATGCCTTTATAGTTTTTAATTTTTGAGTCAAAATTGCACAGTCATTACAAGGCATAAATATTAGTTCATGTTTTTAGCAATTCCTATTTCAACATTGAAAAAATACAACATTGATAAGGAGTATTGTGTCTAAGAATTCCTTACAAATCATTTCAAAAACAATATCACTAGATGTTTTATACTTCAAAATACCATTTATTTGTTAAAACAAACAAAAACAAAACATATATTTTTATTTTTTATTTTTACCAAGGTTAACAACATATTAATTAACATGTATTTAATTTCCTCAATGTAGCAGCTGTACGATGATAAATAACTGACAAAACAATTAAACTTCCTTATAAATTTCCGTTGAGATAAAAACATTAACATCTAAAACAAATTTATGAACAAAAGGCATACTACACTTAAGTGGAATAGAGACACAGTGCATACAAAACTACAGCAATTCTGAAATAACCCTTAAAAAAAGTCCATTTTTAGAAATTACTTTATTCTTAAAATTGTCACAACCTTCGAGAAATAACCTCTCTGTAACACAATTACAATTATGTGTCAAATGAAAAAGGTAAACAGTATGTAATCATTGAAAGACTTCATGTAATATTAGACACATTCCTATAATTATGCATTTCTTTTACTCCGCTAGTATATTAAAGAAGTGTTTTATGTTGTCCTTCAGGAGAATTTCAAATTCAAGTATGGCATAAATTGCTACACTTGAATTAAACAGGTCTTCCAGTAAAGAAAGGTTTGATGTATAATACTCCTTCAAATTGGCCTAAAACTCTCAAAACTAAGTATATGAAAGAAAAAAAACTTTCAATATTTTGGAAAAATCTTCCAAAGGTAACAATCATGGAAATTAAAAAATATTGTGACAATGTTTTTTTTTATTGGTCAGTCTTAAAGTAAAATGAATCATTAGAATATAGATTTGTCTTATAGATTTATAGTTGCAAGTCGAATTTTCTTTTACATGATAGTTCGACAAAAGTGGAAAAGACACTACTGAAATGACACTTGTCTAAAAAAAACTCCTTAAATTTATGGCAAGTTGATATCTCAAGTTTCAAATTCTTCATGAAAGCCCATGTACATAACAACCATGCCATTTCATAACTCTGATGGATGATCTTTGTTTTTCCCTTTCTAAAATATAATGTACATAAACTGATATTTATTCCATGTATTCCGGGTGTAGTGATTTCATGTGTCTTGTGAGATGACCGCTTTGCGCAGTTCGGTACGAGCATACGCTACACGAGTACGGCTTCTCTCCCGTGTGTGTTCTCATGTGGACGAGCAAGTGCGATCTTGACTGGACCCATTTCCCACACACTTTGCACTGGGCGATAGATACATCTGTAAAACAAAAACAAATGTGAACGGAACATGTTTCTTCATGCATACATGTAGAAAATAAAGTCCCTGTCACAACATTCAGGGTTTCGTACAGCTGCTGTTCCTTTACATATAAAAAATAAAAGAGAGCCTATATCAAGAATTTCAATTCATAGTTTCTATCAGCTGATAATTATCAATCCTGAATAATAGCCAGGGTATATTTTTTGAGTATAAGGGATTCATGCCCAGAGCAGGGTAAAAAGGGGCTTAGACCCTTAGAAATTGTTTCCAAAATCATTTATATTCATTTCAAATTACTTCCTACTGTTTTTAACCCCAAGGTCTGAGCAAAAACATCAAGTGTACAAGTCCTAAATACTAATTCAATTAGACTCTTAATCCTAATTTCTGGATTAATTCCAAACTCTACAACCCCTGAACATTTAAACAGGCTTGGCCTGCTACACTATGGTCAGAGGAGTTCCTGCTCTTTTCCTAAATTAATGTTCAGAACAATGATGACTAGTATAGTTCATTCATCAAGTGCTATGTCCACATTGACAAAGTCAACCATACTGCAAACACATTTATTTAGACAAAGATAATGCTTCCTCAAGCTTTAATTTCCTCAACAATGTCTGTCTTCTTTTGAACATGCAACATGAAAATATAACAATGTGAACACATTTCCAGTTTTATCAAAAGTGTCAGTCTACTTAAAAGCTGCACTTTCACAGATTTGCCAATTTGACAACTATTTCTTTTTTTGTCTCAAAATCAGGTGATTTTGGCATCAATGCTTTAATAGAACGGATCTCAATTTTAGAACAGTCAATTGCTGGAAAAACTACTGTAAAATTTCATTTTTCTTAAAGCGTTAGTAACCTTTTTAGCTATGAAACATCAATTTTCGTGCATATTAAAGTATAAAAATCTGATCTTTTTTCAGCAGGTTTATATCATGCTTCCAGACATATACATAATAAATGGCTCCTACCTTTACAGAATATTTAAGAGTTGACAAAACAAGTCAATTTGTGAGAGTGCAGCTTTAAACACGTTAAATGAAAAAAAAAAATTCAGCGTGATAGACACATGATTATGTCAGGCTAAACATTTCACAATTCAAGTTTCTCAAGATATTTCGAACGGAGAAGAACAATTTTGAGTCTGAGCATCGATCACAAATCCACATGAAGGTCTTTCACACTCAGGCCACATATTTCAGTCAAGTTGTCAATTCTA
The DNA here is from genome assembly GCF_026914265.1 of Mya arenaria. Taxonomy (NCBI): domain Eukaryota; kingdom Metazoa; phylum Mollusca; class Bivalvia; order Myida; family Myidae; genus Mya; species Mya arenaria. The sequence continues at coordinate 51,132,087 of NC_069131.1, read as the reverse complement.
TTTTTGGTAACAGCATTCAGCCTAAGTCACATGGTCTCAGCACCCAGCCTAAAAATAACCCACAGTAAATATATAACATTCAACATGGTCTCACTAAAAACTTATTTATGTTTTTCCTGCTAAATGGGACAACATTAACGCGTCCCCATGAATCGCAGTTATGTGGTAATCCAAGTGATGTTTTCGGGAAAATGTTTTCCCACAATGGCCACAGACGTATGGTTTTTCTCCAGTGTGGGTTCTTGTGTGTCGGTCTAGGGCACTTCGGCTGGATAAGAATTTTCCGCAGAAACACTTATGGTACCTTTTTCCATCGACATGTACAACCTTGATACCTGTAAAATAAATATAGACAAAGAAAAGAAATATTTCATTAATAATATTATAGGTAATGAGACTTAAGGCTTTTTCCACATTTCCCACATACAAAATTAATCTGAACACAGTAAGCAAACAAATGGCAACATTGATACTCAAATATTCGGTAATTCTTACAATCGAATATTCTGATATTCGATTACCAAAATTAATCTTTAGAAATTGTAGTAAAGTAATTTTCTTCCCTCTAATAATAATAGCCAGAGCCATTTAACCATTTTCTGCCATAGCCTATACCCAAGACAGACCCTAATTCCCCAAATAAGCCTCTGAAATTCTAAAAAAGAATCCAACAAAAAAATAATTGATTTTTATGAACAAAAACAATAATTGATCTCCAAAAATCTCCATATGCAGTAAGTTACTGATAAGGGCTTATCATCCTTCGGCTGCTTATAATCAATGTACTGATAAGCCATACAATGGATTGGTTTGACATGGGATAAAGGTTTAAAAGCTTTACCAAGCTTATGCTTGTATGTTTTATGTTATGCCACCCAAAATAAAACTAATCCTTTGAAAAATCTAAGAGACTGAATAGGAGTACCAAAGCTGATGACATCGCCCATTCCTCCTTCTCTTTCGATAGTAGGCTATGCAGCAGCTGCTGATACCCAGTCCAGAGCCTTATTACCCTTTATGGTGAAGCTTCTTTTTTAAATTTGGGAAAAATCCACTTTTTCAATCATTTTGGGAACAAACGGAGAAAAATATCAATAAAGCATCATCCTAAAAATAACAAAATAAAAAAAAGGAAATTTCAGAGGCTATTTTTTTTTGGGGGGGGGGGGGGGATGGGGGAGGGGGGGAGAACAGGATCTGGCCCTTAAGTAAGTAGCCAGTTATGGGCTACGGTAAAGAAAAGTAACAAAAGGCCTTGGAATCTACTGGAATCTATGTCAAAACCATGACTTTTTCTCTTTCAAATACAGACAAGCAAAAATTAAATTAGGTCAAGATCTAGTTTTCCTGTTTCCATCTATTTCCATATTGTCTTTAGATCAAATTCATAGGACCATTTTAAAAAAACTAATTTGATTTTTGATCAAGATTCTGTAAATTGTAAATCAGCAAAACACATTGATGTGATAAAGATTTCAATAGCTTCAACCAAATGAAGCATTTTCTCCCGAAGGATCGGCATTGGGTCCTCTTGGGAGATTTCTTGCTGCCTGGAATGGTAGCTGAAAACCAAACTTCTACTTCTATTGCATAATATTTATATTAATCATAATTGGACAAATATCAAAATCGATAATCAAATCAAACTGGACAACAATAATCAATAATTGAATCAGAGATAATTCAGAGTGTAAGTTCACTAAAATATATATTTTATTTATTTCAACACCTTCTCAGTCATTTATTTTTTTAATAATGGTTCAAACTATTCAATAGCAAAAGAATAAATTAAAACTAAAACAATGAATCATATTTTTCGTACATTTATTTGGCAAATTATGATGTTATGACTGACAAATGATAATATACACATGTATCAACCACACACTGAAACAAGCCCAACTGAGTTCATACACTTATAATGATATCAATCAACCATACGCTAAACAAGCCCAACTGAGTTCATACACTAATAATGATATCAATCAACCACACACTTAAACAAGCCCAACTGAGTTCATACACTTATAATGATATCAATCAACCATACACTAAACAAGCCCAACTGAGTTCATACACTAATAATGATATCAATCAACCACACACTTAAACAAGCCCAACTGAGTTCATACACTAATAATGATATCAATCAACCACACACTTGAACAAGCCCAACCGAGTTCATTCACTAATAATGATATCAATCAAGCAATTCATCCTTAAATATCGTCGTCAAAACATATTTTTATTGTTCTATCATTCATTTTAAGGCGTTGTTTACGAATTTTGTCATTAACCGCTTTCACCACCTTCTCCCATTTTCCATCTTCCTCCTTGAAGACTGAGAATATGTGACCTGTAATGTTGAAAAAAAAGAAAAACTGAATACAGGAAAATTATATAGTTTTTTTTTTTATTCTAACTACGAAATAAATGATTTATTATGATTTATAACTACACTATTACTTATTCTATGTTTATAGGTTTAGTCATTGTGTAGTTTTAAAGCTCACTTTATATATTTTTTATATTTTACGTTTTTATATTTTACAAGTCCCAAATCATTTTCAAAGAGATGGACAAGGCAGACGGAAATGGGCATTTACAAAAACAAAAAACTCTTGATACGAAAGCTGATGACAACTAGATAACAAAATTTTTGTGTCACAAATACATACCAACAATGACAAAAAGATATAGACAATATTTGTTTATTTCAGTATAAGATAGAGTGTCATAGAAAAACATATTTTTACAAGTGGCGAAGATAATTCGTCTGTGGTAATTACAATTGATTTTAAAAGTAGTTTTGAAAGTTGATATTTTCACTCCTTATTTTGCAGTGAAAATATTAAATTGATATTTTCACTGTTGTTATTTCACTGATTAAACTCCATATTTCATCGAAAAGCATGAAAGAAAAAGGCAAATCTTACTTCTCAAGGCCATTCTTTTGTTCTCATCCATCGGAGCTTTTTTATGTTGTGCATTCCCATAAACGGTAACTGTTTGAAGCTCCTCTGGACTTAGCAGAAATTCAACTAGATTTAACGCTAATTTTTCTGCCGATTTTGCACTTTTTTCACACCTCTGCAGGGCATCCTTGGGTATTCTAACGCCATACTTGACATCCCCAACATGGGCCAATTCTGAGAAAAGAAAGTACGATTTTTGTGCTTTCTTTTGAATTCAAAACGTTGGCATGTATATACAAAAACTGTGAATGATCACTTTATGGTGATGAACAGCATGTTGTCAGAAGGCTACTTTGCATAACAAAAATGACAACACAGGCAATACCATTGCATGGGGCATCCAGTTAAAAAAAATTTATGTCAAAGCTATGTCAAGCGAGCATTTTATGCTTTAAAGATACTGCACTAGTAATATTAGTTTATTACTGTCTGGATAACTGATCTCACATAAACAAAGAGGATTCCAGTCTGTGTCTGCAAAGCATTACCACAGTGTACTAAAAACTATTTCGTTATTAGAGTTTCTTCTTGTTTTAATAACAAAACAAGCTGATTTTTACAAAAATGTGTATTGTACAACAGTGAAAACTGTAAACATGCCCATTTATTTAGTATGCATAATTCACCTGTGGTATTCCTTTTTAAAGCAGAAGCGGTGATCAGTGTGTTTATACCACATGATAAATTGCGTCATAAAGCTTCAACGGAAGGCTACATTTTGCTTCGAATGAAGACTTTAAACAAAGATAACTTTACCATTTCTTCACCATTTTAAAAGAAACATAGCACAGTCTACTCCGCTTACGGAGCAACGCCTTCAGTGTTGTACCAGAGTTTGATTGAGACTTTATAAGTTTCTTAAAACACTTCGACAAACCTTTTTCACAAAACAGCCATCTGACAGAGCACTGTCAAAACAATTTTGGAAACAGGTTTGTCGAAGTGTTTGATGAAACTAATCACCTTATCAAACTCCGGTAATCAAACAAAGGTCGGGCTCTTTAAGCAGCATAGACTGCCCTTTGTTTCATTTAAAATGTTGTAGTAAGAGAAAAGTGACCTTTGTTTTAAGACTTAATTTTAAGCAAAATGTTGCCTTCTGAAGTAGCAAACATGACGTAATTTATCACGTGGTATACACACAATGAAATGAGGACCCAATCATTTTTGAGAAGCATACGAGTCTTCTACGGTACGTAATGCGGCAATGTATGGTTGCAGTATCAGAATGTTTTCATTAAAAATTTGGGTTGGTACTTACTGTCGTCCTCAATCGGCAAGGGGAAACTGCATGAATTCTGCAGGTCATCACAGTCTAAAAAGTGTTTCAAAATAAAGTTCCATCCATGATCATTCTCATTGGAATGGTAGCTAACTTTGTAATGATGCTTAAAAACTTTAGAAAATCATTAGTTCAGAAGTCATTTATTGATAAATGAGAGCCTGTTAACAAAGTTCTCACGATGATTTCACAAGCGACTCTATATTAACACATCCTACAATTTTTTCTATGTTTATGCAATGAAGAGGCAAAGGCAAACATTTTGCCTCAAACATGTACAGTGATTTTTATTTAAATTTTCAAAACCACCTGTGGCTTTCCAATTGGGAAAATAAGCGCGTTAATTCCCAAAATTGGGAAAATACAATGAACATTAAAATGTTCATTTAAAATAACCAGTAACAAAGACACCTATTAGAACTGTTTCAACTCTTTATACTGACAGTTACTATCATCAAAACATGTAAAACATGATTTTTGTGCCAAATGATCCCTATTAAGCATTATCACTTTCTCACCAAACAAATTGCAATTTCAGCTTTCTGGTCTTGTGATATGTTAATTAAATGCAAGATGTTAAAAAAACACAATAAACAAAGTAACACTGAAATCATACATAAGTAACTATAAAAAACACTTTTGTTGAGTCTTTTAACATAGTATTTGCTATTATGTGACATATTTATGATTAAACTTTTAAGTTGAATGTTACATTTAGCTATAAGGTAATGCTATCACTAATTATATGATATTGTTTGCCGGAAAACTGAAGTAAAAATGTCGAAAACAAATTGATCAGTGTCATTAGACGAATTACTTGTGTATTTTTATTCATTTCTGAGGGAAATTGAATATCTTTTTTCGGGAAAATATGACTATTTTGGGGGAAAATTGGACGATTTTCGGCGAGGGGAAACAGCTGTTATTCGGCAGTAAATTTCATGAAAAAAAATCACTGACATACATACAATTTTTGGGCTACTCATGCTGGACAAGATCATTAATTCTACTGAATCTAAGGCCACATTTTTCGCACAAAAGAACTTTTTCACAGCATCTCTGGACATGAAACTTTAAGCTGCTCTCATGACAAAATCCTTTGCCACAGTATTTATGTTTTATGTTCATGATTGTGTATTTATATAATCAGGGCTTTTTCTGCCCATTTTGGGAAAAAGACCCTAGACATTTTGGGAAAATTTGCGTCATGAAAATGCGGAAATTGGGAATTTTTTCAGTGAAAAGAAAAAAGCTGTCTAGTCTCCTGTGAATTAGGAAATTATTTAATATTAGTTTATTTTCACCCACAATGGCTGAAATATCAATCCTTGGGGTGTAAATATCTACTGCAATAAATCATGACAGATAATATTTCATATCTCTAAATGTGATGAAAATCAATGATTTCTGAGTTCAATTACTAAAAATACTTCACATAACATAATTTATTAGGATGTTGAAAATGAACCAGTACAGGTAAAAAGAATTTCTAAAAAAAAATTTTTTTTTTTTTTTTTTTATTGGGATTTTTTTCTGAAGATTGGGAAAAATATCTTATATTTTGCTTTGGGAATGGGTCCGATAGTCGGACCCGTGGGTACTATAGAAAAAGCCCTGATAATGACCTTCACTTTGACGTTTGGTTCGGAAAACTTTTCTGCACTTTAATGATGCGGCAACCCGCTCCTATTATCCCTGTGCTTCATCGAGTTAGATTCTAAACTCTAGTTGCTCCTAAATTTTCTACTACACAAAGGTCATAAAAAATTGTGCTTTTCTTAAAAATGATC